>NC_134356.1:30281627-30499127 GCF_048569485.1 Anomaloglossus baeobatrachus
GCTACACATCTTTCCCTCTGCACCTAGCTATTCCATGCTCTGATATCAAGGGGAATCTGCATGCTGAGGGAAATATGTACAGCAGAGCATGGAGAAGCTGGGTGCTGAGGGAAAGATGTACAGCAGAGCATGGGGAAGCTGGGTGCTGAGGGAAAGATGTACAGCAGAGCATGGAGAAGCTGGGTGCTGAGGGAAAGATGCACAGCAGAGCATGGAAAAGCTGGGTGCTGAGGGAAAGATGTACAGCAGAGCATGAAAAAGCTGGGTGCTGAGGGAAAGATGCACAGCAGAGCATGAGGAAGCTGGCTGCTGAGGGAAAGATGCACAGCAGAGCATGGAAAAGCTGGGTGCTGAGGGAAAGATGCACAGCAGAGCATGAGGAAGCTGGGTGCTGAGGGAAAGATGTACAGCAGAGCATGAGGAAGCTGGGTGCTGAGGGAAAGATGCACAGCAGAGCATGGGGAAGCTGGGTGCTGAGGGAAAGATGCACAGCAGAGCATGAGGAAGCTGGGTGCTGAGGGAAAGATGTACAGCAGAGCATGAGGAAGCTGGGTGCTGAGGGAAAGATGCACAGCAGAGCATGAGGGAGCTGGGTGCTGAGGGAAAGATGCACAGCAGTGCATGGGGAAGCTGGATGCTGAGGGAAAGATGTACAGCAGAGCATGGAAAAGCTGGGAGCTGAGGGAAAGATGTACAGCAGAGCATGAAAAAGCTGGGTGCTGAGGGAAAGATGCACAGCAGAGCATGAGGAAACTGGGTGCTGAGGGAAAGATGCACAGCAGAGCATGGGGAAGCTGGGTGCTAAGGGAAAGATGTACAGCAGAGCATGAGGAAGCTGGGCGCTGAGGGAAAGATGTACAGCACAGCATGGAAAAGCTGGGCGCTGAGGGAAAGATGCACAGCAGAGCATGGAAAAGCTGGGTGCTGAGGGAAAGATGCACAGCAGAACATGAGGAAGCTGGGTGCTGAGGGAAAGATGTACAGCAGAGCATGGAAAAGCTGGGCGCTGAGGGAAAGATGTACAGCAGAGCATGGAAAAGCTGGGCGCTGAGGGAAAGATGCCCAGCAGAGCATGGGGAAGCTGGGTGCTGAGGGAAAGATGCACAGCAGAGCATGGGGAAGCTGGGTGCTGAGGGAAAGATGTACAGCAGAGCATGAGGAAGCTGGGTGCTGAGGGAAAGATGTACAGCAGAGCATGAGGAAGCTGGGTGCTGAGGGAAAGATGCACAGCAGAGCATGGGGAAGCTGGGTGCTGAGGGAAAGATGTACAGCAGAGCATGAGGAAGCTGGGTGCTGAGGGAAAGATGCACAGCAGAGCATGGGGAAGCTGGGTGCTGAGGGAAAGATGTACAGCAGAGCATGAGGAAGCTGGGTGCTGAGGGAAAGATGTACAGCAGAGCATGGAAAAGCTGGGTGCTGAGGGAAAGATGCACAGCAGAGCATGAGGGAGCTGGGTGCTGAGGGAAAGATGTACAGCAGAGCATGGAAAAGCTGGGCGCTGAGGGAAAGATGTACAGCAGAGCATGGAAAAGCTGGGTGCTGAGGGAAAGATGCACAGCAGAGCATGGAGAAGCTGTGTGCTGAGGGAAAGATGTACAGCAGAGCATGGGAAAGCTGGGTGCTGAGGGAAAGATGTACAGCAGAGCATGGGGAAGCTGGATGCTGAGGGAAAGATGTACAGCAGTGCATGGGAAATATGCGTGCTGAGGGAAAGATGTACAGCAGAGCATGAAGAAGCTCGATGCTGAGGGAAAGTAGTATAACAAAGCATGGGAAATATGCGTGCTGAGGGAAAGATGTACAGCAGAGTATGTGGAAGCTGGGTGCTGAGGGAAAGATGTATAGCAAAGCATGGGAATGCAGGGTGCTGAGGACAAGATGGATATCAGAACATAGGAAAGCTGGGTGCTGATAGAGGGATTTCAGATCATGAAAAAGCTATGCGCTGTGGGAAAGAGCCGGGAGTCAGCGTAATTATCCTGTACCCCAAATGGTTGGCATCATTATCCCGTACCCAGAGTATTGGTGTAATTATCCCGTACCCCTAGTGTCGGTGTATGGTGGGGGCCCATGTCCAAATTTTTTATCGGGGTCCTTCGAACTCTAGTTATGGCACTGACCAAGATTCTCTGGGAGGGGCCTCACCTAAGCCTATGCAGCTTGGAGTGATGTCCCAGGAGAGGAAAAATTCCCCTACTCCTAAAAGGGGAGTCTGTTTTTATTGTGGTAAAAAGGAACACTTTATTATTAGCATCTGTCTCTTAGGGGTACTTTGCACACTACGACATCGCAGGTGCGATGTCGGTTGGGTCATGTCGAAAGTGACGCACTTCCTGCGTCGCTCTCGACATCGTAGTGTGTAAATCCTAGATGATACGATTAACGAGCGCAAAAGCGTCGTAATCGTATCATCGGTGCAGCGTCGGTGAATTCCATAATTACGCTGACGCGATAGTCCGATGTTGTTCCTCGCTCCTGCGGCAGCACACATCTCTTACCTGCGTCACCGCGGCTCCCGTCGGCTATGCGGAAGGAAGGAGGTGGGCGGGATGTTTACATCCTGCTCATCTCCGCCCCTCCGCTCCTATTGGCCGCCTGCCATGTGACGTCGCAGTGACGCCGCACGACCCGCCCCCTTAATAAGGAGGCGGTTCGCCGGCCAGACCGACGTCGCAGGGCAGGTGATTGCATGTGAAGCAGCCGTAGCGATAATATTCGCTACGGCAGCTATCACAATGATATCGCAGCTGCGACGGGGGCGGGGACTATCGCGCTCGACATCGCAGCATCGGCTTGCGATGTCGTAGTGTGCAAAGTACCCCTTAGTGTCTAAAAAAAATTGGCAGTTGGAAAAACCTTTAGATCATTGTGGGTTGGGGGATTCCAACCTGGGTCATCGTATTTCCTCCACCATAGTGTCTCAATGTTTATCACCGCCAGGGTTAAAATACAGGGCCAGGACGTCCCTATTAAGGTTTTTCTATATAGTGGTTCAGGAATAAACATAATCGACAAACAGTTTGCTCGCTCCTCTGGGTTAAGTGTGAAAGAGTTACGGTACTTTATCTAGTCCTGTCTGGATTTTTGCCATTGACTTGTCACCTCTCTCCCAACGGGTCTTTATGCAGGGTATACAGGGGTTGGAAATCCACATGGGGTACTCCATTCGGAGAGCATTTCATGCTTTGGGCCCAAAGACCTTCTGGCACAAATTGTGTTAGACGTCCATTGGTTTAAATTACATAACACGGTTGTTGACTGTAAAACCCAGGACATAAGTAAATGTAACTGTGCCGCCCCCGTGCCAGCAGCCGGCGCTGCTCGGGTCCGGGCCTGCTGGGGTGGTGGCTCGAGGGTCTCCGGACCCGGGGGTCTTGCGGACATGCCGAATAAATGGGGGGACGTAAATGTACGGGTTAGGCCATAGTAAGTTTGTGACGCCACCCACGGTGCGTGGTGAAGTCGGGCACCACCGCTGCTGTTGTAGGGCACCCGGGGGAGATGTTGTGCAGCCAGTTGTTAACCCCTCCGTGGGTAGGGATGGTGGCCCCGGGACACCGAGGAGTTCACAGTCCTGGAGGCGGGAAAACTAGGCAGATTAGTTGTGGAGTTTGTAGTAGAAGGAGGGAAGTAGTAAGAGGGCAGCCTGAAGTTGGTCCGGGTGTGTGACCCGGACAGATCAGCAAGGTTGACAGACGGTGGTGACCGTCTGCAGGAGTGGCCTATCCGAGTTACCGTAAGGACCGTGGACGGGCGGTGGCCCGGCGGTACCGGACCGGTACACAAAGAGAAGCCAGCACCATCTGGCAGGGGCTTTTCGGACCCCGGCAAGGCTAGGAGTCGCCGTGAATTTGCCGAATCCGTTAGTGAAGGGGACCTCCTGGGTTTCCAAACAGTCAAGTCCCGACAGAAGGCAACAGTCCAACCAACAGAGGGAGACACCGCCACCGCCAAGGCAACCGTTTCTCAGGGCCAGCGCCTGCGGGCAAAGAGGGGCTCCTCCAGCCCATATCCAAGCTGGGGAGCGGGTTACCGGTGGGAACCCATCGGAACCATCAACCATACTTAGGTGCAGGGAAAGGCAGTCACCATCAACCTGCCGGGAGAAACAACACCGCAGCCGTCTGTGGGACCCGTCCATCCAGTCTGTGGGACCCTGTCATGATGTATTTTACCTTCTCACTGTATTTGCTGTAATACTATGTCAGGATGTGATGTCACTTTCCTTTGGTTGTACTTACTGAACACTTTGAAATGTCTTGGGATGTAAGTAACCAAACCTTCCCCCATCTCCTGTGTCTCTGGGCCCATAATGCAATTATCTCTTGTCCACACAGCCAGGGGAACTTCTCATTGTTTCGTAAGCAGTGGATAACGCCAACTACACAAACCTGTAGACATCTCGGAGCCAACCTTCTAGAATCTTCTAGTGGGCCCAACCATTGCATAGACCCCTACCCTTGAGGGGCGGGCCCACGAGCTCAAACAATTCACTCCTGTTTCTAAATGCAGTTGGGAGCTGAGTTTTGAAGAGGAAGGGAGCGAGATCTGAATCTGCGGACAGATCTCGCCGTCCAGTGGATTGTGTGGGATTTCTGGGACTCTGAAGAGGACTATTTCGTCGTGATCTGGCACTTTGGATTATCGGGAGGTGCCCCCGAATCTGTTTTATTTGGACTTGTCGTGTGCTGTTCCTGTATTCCTGTTAGTAAACCTGTTGGATCATCCTCGGCCTGTTGTCTCTCTTTGCTCTGATGTACACCCCGTCACAAACTGGTGGCAGCGGCGGGATCAGAGCAGAAGAAATGGAGGACAACGGCCAATCAACGTCTGAAACCAGAACCTCAGGATACAGGAACTGGACTGTGGTGAGCCTACAAACAAAGGCCCGTGAATTAGGTGTCGGCTACAAAGGACTCTCTAAGGAGCAACTAATTGAGGCATTGGAAAACGCTTGCCTGCAAGATGGCACCGAGGAACAATTTCCACAGCAAGGGGAGCAAAGACGGGAGCCGGAGGTAAATACCCAAAAAAGTCAATGGGTTGTGTGGTACGAGGAGGAGAAGGCCTTGCTGGGAGAGGAGACCACCATAGAATATAAGATGGAGGTCATGCGTGGAGCTAAAGAGAAGGAGCGCAGGATGGAGGAGATGGCACTGCTGGATAAGCAGCTCGCTGTGGAAGCCGCGAGAGGTTCCAGACAGACTGTAACCCCAGCACCCATCATGAGGGAACTTCCCAGGGTGTCCCACAAAGACTTCAAGCAGTTTAATGAGGCTGCTGGTGACATTGAGGGCTTCTTCCAGGACTTTGAGCATCAGTGTCGATTAATGGAAGTCCCAGAAATGGAGCGCGTCCGGCATCTGGTTGGGCTCTTAGAGGGTGGAGCTGCTGCAGCCTATATAGCTATGGACCCTCGGTGGAACTGTGAGTATGCGGATATTAAACAGACTATTCTAGAACATTATGCTGTAACGCCAGACACTTACAGGACTCAGTTCCGTACTTTAGCATGTGATGAGGAAGTGTCCTTCAAGATGTATGCCCACAAACTCAAATATCTGTGGCATCGTTGGCTGGAGGCAGAGGAGGCCTTAACCTTTGAGACCGTCCTCCAGGTCCTCCTAAAAGAGCAGTTTTACTTCAAGTGCCCCGCTGAGATCCGGGAATGGGTGCGTGAAAGGAGACCAGCCACTGTGGAGGAAGCTGCAGCTCTAGCTGATGAGGCTCTCACCATCAAGCCTCAGTGGAAAAAACTACTACCCAGTGAGAAAAAAACCACCAACCCCCCAACGCTGGCGGCCCCTGGTCCTTCTGGCCCCAATGTTCACCATCACCCTAGACCGTCAACTCATGGGGACCTTCGTGTGACTGTGCCTCGCATTACTCATGCTCCACCTTTGGGAATATGACGTGGAGGAAGAATCCCAGAGTGCAGATGTTATGGGTGTGGGCAGCCTTGGGCACATGCAATTCCAATGTCCAGGTGTTCGGAGACAGAACAGCTACAGACTACCTTTGCCTGTTCATTATCTACAGACACCGTCACCAGGAGAAGAGCTGGAATCTGTGCCTGATGACTTGCCAAGTGACTCAGATATCCTGGCTCCCCTACCCGGAGTCTATGGGGTGCGAGCTCCAGCCACCTGTTCTTCTGATCTTCAGGACAAACATCTACAGGAGGTCGTGCTGGATGGCCAAAAAGTTGTTGGCTTCCGTGACACTGGGGCTTTCTTCACCATAGCCGATCCCCCAGTAATTCAACCACAAGCAATTCAAAAGGAACCAGGAATTGCCATTGAACTGGCAGGAGGTACCCAGAGATATATTCCAAGAGCGAGTGTGACCCTGGATTATGGCTTTGGGGCAAAACAATGTGTGGTCGGTGTGATGAGCGGCCTCCCTGCAGACGTTCTTTTAGGAAATGATGTGGGGAATCTTCATTGCCACTTTGTCGGTGCGGTAACCAGAAGTCAAGCCAAGAGAGCAGCCCATGTGGATGTGTACAACCCATCCATGAAAATGAGGCCACCAGAACTGCCATTACAGCCGGTGAGTGATTCTTCTTGTGGGGATAATATGAATGTTACTTGGGATAAAGTTCAGTTTAGACAAGAAGTAGAGACTGACCCCACCCTTGCTAGTTTTAGAGCCCGAGCTGAATATAGGGCAGCTAGGGGAGAACGGAGAAAGAATTATCAGAGAAAATGGACTTCTGTATCGGGTTGCCAATGCCGACTCCCTAGATAAGCCCTGGACTTATAGCAAACAGCTGACTGTTCCTCAGAAGTACAGAATTCCCCTATTACACCTGGCTCATGACATTCCTACGGCTGGCCGTCAAGGCAAAACCCACACCGAGAGACGATTGACTCAAACTTTTTATTGGCCGGGGATTTCCCAAGCAGTGGCGCATTTCTGCCAAACTTGTGACATATGTCAGCGTAGAGGGCGACCCGGAGATCACCCAAAGGCACCCCTGCAACCGCTCCCTATAATAGAAGAACCCTTTCAAAGAGTAGCTGTTGATATCATTGGACCTCTGGCTAATCCAAGTAAATCTGGAAAGCAGTACATTCTCACTGTTGTGGACTATGCCACCCGATATCCAGAAGCCGTGGCCTTGTCAAGTATCTCTGCAGCCAAGGTGGCCGAGGCCTTGGTTATTATTTTTACCAGAGTAGGATTCCCCAGTGAGATCTTGTCGGACCAAGGCTCCCAGTTTATGTCAGAGTTGGTCCAGTGTCTGTGGCGCACCTGTGGAGTACGAGCGATCCGAACGACCCCGTATCATCCCCAAACAAATGGACTTTGTGAATGATTCAACGGCACTCTGAAGAATATGCTGAGGGCCTTCACGGACCGAGATTCAGACTGGGAGAAGTACCTACCCCATCTCTTGTTTGCCTATCGGGAAGTTCCCCAGGAGTCCACTGGGTTCTCCCCCTTTGAACTACTCTATGGAAGAAAGGTCCGAGGACCCTTAACCCTGCTCAAGGAATACTGGGAGGGGCAAGTTGAAGATACAGGAACCCCTGTTGTCCCTTATGTCCTAAAGCTGCGAGAAACCCTGGCCCAACTTGCTAGTTTTGCCCAGAGTCATTTGCGTATGGCTCAAACCAGACAGAAGACATGGTATGACCGTAAAGCACGCTATCGGGAGTTTGTAGAAGGACAACAAGTCTTAATGATTGTTCCCCATCGGCAGAATAAACTGCAGACCACATGGGAGGGTCCCTTCCGGGTTCTCAGAAAACTGAATGATACCAATTACCTTCTTGCTTTAGATGATCAGGGGCTAAGGCAAAAGACTGTCCATGTGAATATGATTAAGGAGTACCATGACCGGAACATTCCAATGATAGCAAGCTGTCGGTTGGCTTCAGAAGATGGTCAAGAGGATGAGGACTCTCTACCCGATCTCGTGGAAGCAGCGAGAGCCCCATCCACTGTGGAACAGGTTCCCCTGGGAGATTACCTGGACTCCTTACAGAAAATCCAGATGCTGGAAGTGCTTCAACAGAGACGGGCTGCTTTCTCATCCCAACCAGGTCGAACCACCGGCACCCAACATCATGAGGACACTCAGGGCATCCGTCCCATACAACTGGCTCCTTACCGGGTACCTGAATCAGTTCGAAACACCATGCAGCACGAACTGGAGGAGATGTTACAGCTTGGGGTAATCCAGGACTCCCATAGCCCTTGGGCCTCCCCTGTGGTGTTAGTACCCAAGAAGGATGGGAGTACTCGATTTTGTGTGGACTATTGGTGACTAAACGACCATACCGCCAGCGATCCTTACCCAATGCCTCGTATTGACGAACTTGTAGACCGACTGGCTGGGTCCCGATATGTCACTACCTTGGATCTCGGTAAGGGATACTGGCAGATCCCTCTAACGGATGAAGGGAGAGAACGGTCCGCTTTTATAACCCCCTTTGGTCTGTATGAATTTCTAAGCATGCCTTTTGGAATGAAAAATGCCCCGGCCACCTTCCAGAGAATGGTGGATCAGATCCTCCGGGGATGTGGTGACTTTGCTTGTGTCTACTTGGATGATATCGCCGTCTTCAGCCACACATGGGAGGAACATCTGAATCAAGTAGCCATTATTTTGGACCTGATTCTTGCAGCCGGCCTAACTATTCGACCCGATAAATGCCAATTGGGGATGGGGGAAGTCCAGTACCTAGGGCATAGAGTGGGAGGAGGGAAGCTCCGTCCTGAGCCTGCCAAAATCCAGGCTATTAAAGACTGGCCTGTACCCCAAACTAAGAAACAAGTTATGGCTTTTCTGGGCACTGCTAGTTATTACCGAAAATTTGTTTCTCATTTCAGTACTGTGGCCAAGCCTCTTACCGACCTGACCAAGAAAACAATGCCCCGGCTGGTGATCTGGACTCCAGCCTGTGATGAGGCTTTTAACCGGCTGAAGGACGCTCTGGTCTGCGATCCTGTCCTGGCTGCTCCAGACTACAAGCGGAGATTTATTGTGCAAACGGACGCCTCTGCTTATGGACTGGGAGCTGTCCTCAGCCAGGTGAATGCAGCTGGGGACGAACATCCCATTGCCTACCTCAGCAGGAAACTGCTGGACCGAGAAGTGGCCTATGCAACTGTTGAAAAAGAATGTCTGGCTGTAGTGTGGGCCCTTAAGAAATTACGTCCGTATCTGTATGGACGGGAATTCACTGTGGTTACTGATCACAATCCCCTCACCTGGCTGAACAGAGTCTCTGGGGACAATGGACGATTACTGCGATGGAGCCTGGCTCTGCAGCCCTATAACTTTACCATACAATATAGAAGGGTCAGCCAACACCAAAATGCAGATGGACTGTCCAGGCAAGAGGAGCCTTGAGTCCTGTCAGCCATGCCTGCGTGTTCTTAACCAGCGACCTGTAGAGGTCCCTAGTACGTACACAAGTTGGGAGGGGAAGGAATTGTCATGATGTATTTTACCTTCTCACTGTATTTGCTGTAATACTATGTCTTGGGATGTAAGTAACCATACCTTCCCCCATCTCCTGTGTCTCTGGGCCCATAATGCAATTATCTCTTGTCCACACAGCCAGGGGAACTTCTCATTGTTTCGTAAGCAGTGGATAACGCCAACTACACAAACCTGTAGACATCTCGGAGCCAACCTTCTAGAATCTTCTAGTGGGCCCAACCATTGCATAGACCCCTACCCTTGAGGGGCGGGCCCACGAGCTCAGACAATTCACTCCTGTTTCTAAATGCAGTTGGGAGCTGAGTTTTGAAGAGGAAGGGAGCGAGATCTGAATCTGCGGACAGATCTCGCCGTCCAGTGGATTGTGTGGGATTTCTGGGACTCTGAAGAGGACTATTTCGTCGTGATCTGGCACTTTGGATTATCGGGAGGTGCCCCCGAATCTGTTTTATTTGGACTTGTCGTGTGCTGTTCCTGTATTCCTGTTAGTAAACCTGTTGGATCATCCTCGGCCTGTTGTCTCTCTTTGCTCTGATGTACACCCCGTCACACTAGCCACCCACCGCTGTTCCGACGCGCCCAGCTTGGCGGTGTCCAGGTGGGTCAGCGGGTTGTTATCTGTGAAGGCGGTGAACTTAGCCGCTGCCAGGTAATGGCAGAACCGCTCGGTGATAGCCCACACCAGCGCCAGGAGTTCAAGCTTAAAAGAGCTGTAGTTCTCGGGGTTCCTCTCAGTTGGTCGAAGCCTTCGGCTAGCATAAGCAATCACCTTTTCTTACCCGTCTTGGACCTGGGATAGAACTGCCCCTAAGCCTACATTGCTGGCATCGGTGTAAAGGATGAAGGGGTGGTTGTAATCAGGGTATGCTAGGATTTCTTCTCCGGTCAGGGCCGCTCTCAGCTGACGGAAGGATTCCTCATGCCTTTCTTCCCACACCAATGGGACCCCTAGGGGTCTACCACTTTTGGTCTGTCCCACGAGGTGGTCTTGCATGGGGGCAGCCATCTTCGTGTACCCCTTAATGAAGCGACGGTAATACCCTACCAGGCCCAGGAACTGCCTCACCTCCTTCACCGTGGTCGGCCTCGGCCAGTCCTGAATGGCGATGGTTTTCTCAGGGTCAGGGGCGACACCCTCTGCACCGACCACGTGCCCTAGGTACTGCACCTTGGGTTTCAGCAGATGACACTTGGAGGGCTTCAACTTCATCCCATATTTGGCAAGGGACGCGAACACCTCGGCTAGGTGCTCCAGGTGGGCTTCATATGTTTGGGAGTACACGATCACATCACCCAAGTACAGCAGGACGGTCTCATGCCCCAGACAGCATTCTATCAGCCGTTGGAAGGTTCCAGGGGCATTGCACATCCCAAACGGCATGCTATTAAATTCACAGAGTCCCATAGGGGTAGCAAATGCAGTCTTCTCCCGGTCTTCTGGTGCCACAGCTACCTGCCAGTATCCACTGGTAAGGTCGAGGGTGGAAAAGTAATTAGCGGTTCTCAGCGCCGCTAGAGATTCTTCAATGCGGGGCAGAGGGTAAGCGTCCTTATGTGTTATCTGGTTAATTTTCCGGTAGTCCACACACATCCGCATGGTGCCATCCTTCTTCTTAACCAGTACCAACGGGGCAGCCCAGGGACTACAGCTGTCCCTAATAACCCCTGCCTCCTTCATGTTTTTCAACATGTCCTTGGCACATTGGTAGTGTGCAGGAGGAATAGGCCTGTCCTCTCTTTGATAGGGGGATGCTCACCGGTGGGGATATGGTGTTGGACCCCTTTAATCTGCCCGAAGTCTAGGGGATGTTTGCTAAAAAACCCGCTCATACTCCCGTACCACCCTATATACCCCCTCTTTGTGATGTGTGGGGGTATCGTCCGTGCCTACGTGTAGTTGTCGACACCACTCATCTAACTCCCCTTGGGATGGGTGAGTGCTGGCAGCAGGTGGTGAGGTTGGAGGAATGGCCTCGTGGATGGTGTGGGGATCCAGGGTGAACAGCTTGGCAAGGGTAGCGTACCGGGGAAGCCTGACTTCTTCTTCCCCGCAGTTCAGCATCCTCACGGGCACTCTCCCCTTCTTTACCTCCACCACCCCTCGGGCGGCCATTACTGTGGGCCAGTGTTCAGAGGGCATGGGCTCTATCATGGCGGGGTAGTCACGCCCCTGGGGCCCTACCGCTGCCCTACACCAAATCATCATCTCACTTCTGGGAGGCACAATCAAAGGGGCAACATCCATCACTCTCACCCCACCAATCTCTCCTCCTGTCGAGTTCACATGTTGGCGGTACATTAAGGCTCGGATCTCACGCTGCACAGCTCTCTGTCGGCTCCCCGCTGCCGTGGCGGCCAGCTGCTGCAGTAGGGTCAACACGTCACTCATACAGTGCTCCATCACGTTGGTCCCTAGCACTACCTTCGGGTTATGATCACTGGGTTCATTCATTATCACAATCATACCCTGGTGTTGCAGTTCAGCTCGCCCCACAGTCATGGCCACTTGTTTGTATCCCACTTGGGTCAATGGGAGTCCATCAGCAGCAATCAGTGTCATACTGGCATCTGGGGGAGCCAGCTCGTCTTTTCCCCAATACCGTTGATACAGTGTGTATGGTATGGTGGTTACCTGTGATCCAGTGTCCAGGAGAGCCATCACCGGTATGCCGTCCACAGCCACGCCACGGTGATGATGGGCCGGGCCCCAATATACCGGTCCCTCCAGTCTGGGGGGCCATGGGGTTCTACTCCTGAGGATTGGCCCGTGGCCCTAGGGGTTGCTCGTTTAACGGGCACTGTCGGAAGTAATGGCCGGGTTTGCTGCACTTGTAACAGATCGGGGGTCTATTCCGCGAATCATTAGCCCTTCTCCGTTGCATCCAGGGAACATCCTCAGGGCTGTCGGCAAGTTGCATCTTCACCGGGGCCTGGGATCTGGTCGGGGGCTGGAGTGCGGCGAGGATCTTAGCGAGGTCTTCATCCATGCGGCGAACCTGAGCAGCAAGCTCTTCCATCGTTCCGCTTGGGGCGGCCGGCACTGGAGGTGCTGATGGGGTAGGGGCCACCACAACGGGAGCAGTCTCCACCGGCCACAGGGCTGGCTCAGGAGCTTCAAATGCGGGGGGTTGCAACGCTTTGATGGCCCGTTCCTTTAATACGGCAAAGTCCACATCCGGGTGTTCTAGGGCCCACAGCCGAAGCTGTTTGCGGTCCTCGGCGGACCTCATCCCCTGCACAAACTGCTCGCTTAACATTTTGTTACTGTCCACACTGTTGATGGTGTCCACCCGCTTCAGTGTGCGGAGTGCGGTTTGCAGGCGCAGGGCATAGTCCCGAATGCTATCTGCGGGCCGTTGCTGGCATTGATAGAACTGCATCCGCAACTCCGCCTCGGTACGGGTCTCAAACGCAGTCTGCAGCTTCTCAAAGATGGTGGCTACAGAGGACCGGTCCCCCTCGGCCCAGGTCTCCGCCTCCTGCTCAGCCGCGCCGGTTAGCTGCCCCAGCACTAGCGCTGCATGTTGCTTATCAGTCAGGGGGTACAATTCCAGTAGCGGACTGAGCTTCTTCCGGAAAACCTGCAATGCATCAGGTTTCCCATCGTACTGCGGTAGCCAGGCAGCTCCGGGCACATAGGGCAAGGAGAATGGCATCACCTGAGCGAGAGCTGGGGCCGCGGCGCCCCCCACTAGCGCGGCCGGGACTTGGGCAGGCCCGTTCCCATCTGCGGGTGCTTCCGCGGCTGCGTCCGCCACTCTTCCAGCGTCTCCGTCGGGCGCAGACATCTTGTTTCCGTCCCCCTTAGTTTCTTTCCGGCTCCTCCTCTACAGGGGCGGGGTTGTGGCCTTCGCGCCTCCACTACTCGAGGAGACGCTAGAGCGGGAATTTTTCGCGCCCAAGATGGTGGCTTCTGAAAATTTTCGGCGGTCACAAGGCGCACCTCTACCAGACGGCAGAGCGGTAAGATCCTGTTCACAGTGCCAAGTTGTCGCGGGCGGAGGAGGACGCGCTGCGCTCTCCCACTGCTCGGGTCCGGCTGCTGCTGCTGCTTGGTGGTGGCTCGAGCGGTGGGCCGGATCCCGGGGACTCGAGCGGCGTTCCTCGCCCGTGAGTGAAAAGGGGATTTGGATTGATTGTGGGGATTTATTGTCCGTGACGCCACCCACGGCTGTGGTGATAATGGTGACACCACCGCTGCTCTGCACGGGGATCCCGGGAGCGGTGACAGGGAGCAGCTTTGTTGTTAGTTCTCCCCTCCGTGGGTAGGGGGTTGGTTATCCCGGGGCCCGGTGATGGGGTAGGGATGGATGGCAGGCGGGTTACGGGGCCTGGCGAGGTGCAGGGTCGCAGGGGCAGCGCTGTGCCGCACGGCACGGTGGTACTCACTCAGCCCAATGATGAAGACACAGTTCTCGGTAAAACACTCGGCTGGATGGACGGGTCCCACAGACGGCTGCGGTGTTGTTTCTCCCGGCAGGTTGATGGTGACTGCCTTTCCCTGCACCTAAGTACGGTTGATGGTTCCGATGGGTTCCCACCGGTAACCCGCTCCCCAGCTTGGATATGGGCTGGAGGAGCCCCTCTTTGCCCGCAGGCGCTGGCCCTGAGAAACGGTTGCCTTGGCGGTGGCGGTGTCTCCCTCTGTTGGTTGGACTGTTGCCTTCTGTCGGGACTTGACTGTTTGGAAACCCAGGAGGTCCCCTTCACTAACGGATTCGGCAAATTCACGGCGACTCCTAGCCTTGCCTGGGTCCGAAAAGCCCCTGCCAGATGGTGCTGGCTTCTCTTTGTGTACCGGTCCGGTACCGCCGGGCCACCGCCCGTCCACGGTCTTTACGGTAACTCGGATAGGCCACTCCTGCAGACGGTCACCACCGTCTGCCAACCTTACTGATCTGTCCGGGTCACACACCCGGACCAACTTCAGGCTGCCCTCTTACTACTTCCCTCCTTCCACTACAAACTCCACAACTAATCTGCCTGGTTTTCCCGCCTCCAGGACTGTGAACTCCTCGGTGGGCGGGACCAACCGCCTGGCCCACCCCCTGGTGTGATCATCAACCCCTGGAGGAAGGCAACAAGGGTTTTGTGTCTGACTTCGGTGTGCCTGCTGGGAGTGTGGGGTGTGTTGGTGTTGTGCTCTGTGGCCCCTGGCTTGTCCAGGGTGCCACAGGTGTACTCAAAGTTAATAAACCACACAAGTCTCTGGTAAACCAAGGTGATGGTGGCCGGTGCCGCGGCCGGTTGCATTTGAGTCCCCCACCCAGCTGGTGGTGTTCATCCTATTCTCTGCACTGTTTTGTGTAAGGTGGACTTCCAAGCGTGAAACTCAAGAGTCCACTCGCGGCTGGATGTGGCCTAAGGAGCCGTGCCCGCAGACGCTGGCCCGTGGGATCTATGGACCCTGGCAGTGACCTCTTATCCCTATTGGTGGGCTGTTGTCTTCTATGAGGGACTTTGGATGGGACAGAACCTCTAGTCCTGGCCTCAATCGGTGAATTAACTGTGTCGCCCTGGACAAGCCAGGGGCCACAGGTAACAACACACACACCCCCCCACCCCCAGCAGTTCACAGCAGACATCCACAGTGAAACCTAATTCCTTCCCTCGGGTTCAGACAGACACACTAGGTGGGTGGAGTCAAGCAGATAGGCACGCCCACCGAAGAGTCTAGCTGGCCTGAGGCAGGAAGTAGGTCCAGACAAGTCTAGGAGAGGAAGATAGAGGAGGTCTGCAGAGAGGCAGACGCAGACTGGGGCCTAGGTTGGAGCCTAGGGCCCTTGTGCAGAGAGTGAGGCAGACAGTGGTGGCCGTCTGCAGGGAGCCGGGCAGACAGTTGGTGGAACCGTAGGTAGCCGGGGCTGGGCGGTGGCCCACCGGTACTGAATCGGGGAGCCAGCTGGAAACCGGAGCGCAGGAGGAGCGTACGGAAGGTGCAGGAAAGGACTTACATTACCAACCTGGGGTCAGGGGAAAAACACCGCAGCCGCCTGTGGGACCCGTCCATCCAGCCGTTTGTTTCAGCAGAGACTCTGTGTGCATCATTGGGCTGAGTGAGTACCACCGAGCCGTGCGGCACAGCGTTGCCCCCGCGACCCTGCACCTCTCCAGGCCCCGTAACCTGCCTGCCATCCATCCCTACCCCATCACCGGGCCCCAGGACAACCAACCCCCTACCCACGGAGGGGAGAACTAACAACCAAGCTGCTCCCAGTCACCGCTCCCGGGATCCCCGTCCAGAGCAGCGATGGTGTTACCAAAATCACCACAACCGTGGGTGGCGTCACGGATAATATCCATAATCAAAACCCCCACAACCAATCACCCCCCCTTTTCACTCACGGGCGAGGAGCGCCGCTCGAGTCCCCGGGATCCGGCCCACCGCTCAAGCCACCACCGAGCAGCAGCAGTGGCCGCAGCAGCAGCGGCAGCCGGACCCGAGCAGTGGGAGAGCGCAGCGTCCCCTCCTCCGCCCGCGACATAACCAGTCCGCTTGTTTCCGGTTCTGGCTTTAGGGTCCGAGTACCGCCCTTTGTGCTACGGTTTCCGGGTCGGTTCCCCATGTTGGTACCGGCGGGCTACAGCCTGTTCCGGTCCACCTCGGTTCTGCCGAGCCGCCTTCCCGTCTCCTGCTGACGGAGACCACCGTCTGCCACCTAGCCAGAGGCACCAGGGCTCCTACCCTGGTACCGTTCAACTTGAACTTTCTTGCTGGAGCTACACTTAGCTCCAGCGCACACTCCTCTCCAAACTGAACTTCAGATTAAACTGACTTGTTTTCGCGCCCTGGGCTGTCTGGACCCCTGGGTGGGCGTGTCCCAACTGCCTGGTCACGCCCACTGGTGTGTCTATCTTTCCCTAAGGGGGGTGACAAGGGGTTTCTGGTTGGCTGTGTGTTTCCTAGTGAGGGAAGGAGTTATGCGGGGGCCTAACTGTGACTACCTGGTTTTGCCAGGGCGTCACAGAACACTTATTGTAACGAACACTGTCTAGGGATCTGTACCTCGGCAATAACTGCAAGTATTTTTCTCAGAGTTTGGTGATGTGTTCTCTGAAATGGGTTGTCAGGAGCTGCTGCTGTACAGACCTTATGACTGCACCATTAAGTTGAAGCAGGGGCCAAGTTGCCCAAGTGCAGACTGTATAATCTGTCTGGTCCAGAGAGACAAGTTCTCAAGGAGTACATGTACCGCCCCAGCGCCAGCAGCTGGGTCGCCGCTTGGATCCGGATCCGCGGTGGCTCGAGGGGTCTCCGGACCAGAGTGGGGGTAGCGCGGACACTCGAACTAAAAGGGGGGTATTTACAGGGGATTTTGTGGTTAGAGTTCGTGACACCACCCACGGTGTGTGGTAAGGTGGGATACCACCGCTGCTGTTGGAAGCGCCCAGTGGCGGTGGAATGGCAGCCAGATGTTTAACCCTTCGTGGGTAGGGGGAGATGCCCCGGGGCTTGGTGATGGTGAGAGGGGAGCACTGTTGGGGAGGAAAAGGTCACTTAGTACTTACTCAGTCCAATAACGCTGACACCGACAACTTGTAAACCAGAATTCTTAGCACCGCTGTAGCAATGAGAGAGCACGCCGGGATCCCGTGCCCTATGGTGTTGCCTGTTAGCCTGTGACCTTGACTTTGGCACCTCTGTCTGTAGTTGGTCCCTCTCAGCTTGAAACTGAACGGGTCCCGCTCACCTGTATGGCTAACGGAGTGAGCTTGCTCTCAGAGTTCACGCTTGGGATTTTCTGGACTATATATTGAGAAAGTCCTATCCCCCTCGTTGCGCTACTACCCCAATTTTGGAGCGGGTGGAGGACAAATCGTGAAGTCTTTGCCCTCGTCGGGTAAATTACCAGGACGCGTGAAGCTACTTCCCGGCCTAGGGTCCATGTACCCCGTCGTGCCCTGGCCCCTGCCCGGAGATGGCTCAAGGCCGCCGGCTGCCCTCCTCAGCAGTTCCGTTCCCCTTGACGCGATCCCCTGCGACCGGGGTTCCAGCTCCTACTAGGCCCAGACCAACGTCTGTCACCTAGTAACTGAGGAGCCCAGCTCCCTGACCTCTCCTCTCAAGAGTCACCACTCAACATCTCAGTCCTAACATCCCTGACCTCCCCTTACCAACCCCCCAAGTGGCCAGCCCTATTCCCTTCAGGCTGTCCACTGGTGTGTCTGGTGGGTGTGGTGCAGAGTGTATCTAGGATTTTGATTAGCTTGTTCTTAGCAACACCACAGGCTAGGGATCCGTAACCAAGGAGGATTGGATACTGTGCTGAAGGGCAGATTACACAATACCCTGTGACGACCTGATAGGCCAGGGCGTCACATACATATCGGAGAGTTTGGCTAATGGGCACAGTAGGCCATCTTCATCCACTGTGGCTGCGGGTTTCTTCTTTGTCAAAAAGAAGGGGTGGTGTTACGGATAGACCTACTGATATGGTAAAAGATGAGAGTAAACTGATATCAGTGGTCAGGGTCCACCGTGCAGTGGTGGTAAACTGCAGGTGAAAGAATAAGGCTCTACTGATAGTCAACAAAGCCCCAGGTAATAATATATGTCTGTGTTACAGGTCACACAGGTGTTAACGCAGGTATAAGTACTCAGAACCTGCGTGTACAGTCTCTGTGTTCTAGGCCACACAGAATCTGTAGCATAATATAGCGGGACCTTGTTAACTCACAGGACCCGAAGCGGGTAATAATATATAAAGGACAGGACCCTGTTAACTCACAGTACCAGATATGGTACAATGCTCTCCTGTGACTTCACAGAAGTTAATATATGTTGCATACACAGTATGGATAGGGATAGGCCTGAAGAACACTACCCGTATTCTGCTAGTATATGCAGGAGTTAGCGTGTAGGGTACTGCTCCTATATCGGGATGTATTAGGGTGTAGCCGGTTAACCACCAGTCCCCTATCTATGGAACCCTGCCTAGCCGGCTTCTGACCCTAACTCGGTCTAGATGTGACCGCGACGCCTCATCCTAACCTACCTCCTGACTCTCAATCAGTCCGGTTGGACCTCGCCACATATCCCTACCTAAGATAGCTGTGTGCTGCTGAATGCACAAAGACGAGTGCGCACCTCCATGTGGGCGTCAGGGCTTTTATCACCTCTGTACCGCCCTCAAGATGGAGGAACCACATGTAGCCAGCCCCTTTGGCCAATGAGAGCCTTACACATCACTGATGATGTCACTGTGGCCAATAAGAACGTGCCACATCATGTCACCCGCCAATAGGAATGTGCCACATCACCGATGATGTCACGGCGGCCAATGGGGATGTGCCACAACACTGTTGATGTCACGGCGGCCAATGGGAACATACCACATCACCGATGATGTCACTGTGGCCAATAGGAACGTGCCACATCACTGACATGCTCAAATAGTGTCAAAAGACCCATAGGAATCCCGCACATGCTCAGTAGGTTCTTTTGGACACGGTGTCAGAATTCCAAAAAGTCCTGGTCACCATCCGTGGCTCAGGAGATCAGGCCGAGCAACCTCGGGTACAGGGAGGAACCGCTACAGAAGACAAACGACGAGGCCCCGTACCCCGATTTGTGACAGGTGGTGGATCGCGTCCATATCTTGATTTCCATGAGCTCAACAAGATAACGGTCTGTGACCTGTATCCAATGCCACTCATTCCGGACCTATTTAAGCAGACTGCCAGTGTTAAATAGTTCTCCAAACTTGACCACAGGGGGGCCTATAATCTGACAGGGGGATGAGTGGGAGATGGCATTCAGTATGCCAGAGGGTCACTTAGAAAATCTGGTGATGCCATTTGGCATGACCAACACGCCTATGATGTTTCAACATTTTGTGAATAATGTATTTACTTACTTACCTGTTGGGGAAATTTATCATTTACTTGGATAACATTCTCATTTCTTTCATGGGATTTTGGAACATTTGAAACATATTAAACAGGTTTTGCAGGTACTCAGAGAGGACAAGTTGTATGCAAAACTAGATGTGTATTCACTATTCAGGAACTTCCATCTTTGGGTTATATAATTTCTGCTTCTCGCTTTAGGATGGGTCCCTCCAAGTTACAGGCTTTATTAAAATGGGACTGCCCTGAGAACTTTAAGGCGCTGCAACGTTTCTTGGGGTTTGCAAGTTTATTAAAAAGCATTTACCATTGCAAATACTTCTGACTGATGTGACGCCCTGGCAAAACCAGGTTATCACACAGAGTGCACAAATCTTCCAGGTGCAGGACTCCATCCTCCTTGGCATACCAACACAACTCCACACACAGGTACATACACCAGCCACAAAAGCCTAGTCACCCCCGAAGTACAATAGGTACACACCAGTGGACGGGGTCTTTCAGATGGTGACGCCTACCTAGGGGTCCTGAGGTGTTAGGGGAGGTGTACCACCCTGAGAGGGGCTCGGCCGCTTCTTCCACTTGCTCGGGCCGAGCCACTCGAGGTCCGGGCTCGGGTTGTTGGTGGCACGAGCGCCTCTGGACCGGGGGCCACGTAGCTCTGTTAAGGGGAGAGGCAGTGGGGTGGTGGTTGGGTTGGGACGAGGCGCGCAGCCGGGGAGGGCCGCGCTGTCGTCCAATGGGTCGTGACGCCACCCACGGGTCGTGGTGACGGGATGCACCACCGCTGCGGCTGGAGTGAAGGCGGGCTCGTCCGGGATCGGTGTTGCAGCCGCAGCCTAGATGTTAGCTCCTCCGTGGGTAGGGGCGGTGTGTCCCGGAGCCCGGTGGGAGAGGGGGACTGGAGATACTGGAGCGCTGGTGTTGTTGTCGGGGTGCAGGGTGCCGTGCTGCGGTGCAGTGTCGTGCCCGGATGGCACTGGTGTACTCACGATTAATTCACACTCAGTCACTGGTAAACCAAAGTTCGGGTATGGTCGGGTCCCGGAGCCGGCTGCTCGTGTCCCCTGTGAGGTTGATGGTGGCCCCTTTCCCGTGCACCTCTGTTTGTGGTTTGTTCGGCTCCCCTGCCTGAGCAGTGGTAGCCCGCTCCCCGGCGTGGAGCTGCCGGAGAAGCCCTCAGTTGCCCGCAGTCGCTGGCCCATCGGGTGTTTGGCCCTTGGCGGTGGCACTCACCCGGTCTTGGTGGGCTTTTGCCTTTTTTCGGGACTTTGGGTGTGGATGAACCCGTGAGGTCCAGCTAGCAATCAGTCAATTTGCCTAAACTCAGTGGCTTCTAAGCTAGGACGGGGTCTGAGTACCCGGTTTCTGGTGCTCCGGTACACGGTTGACTCCCCGGTTCAGGGCCGGCGGGCTCCAACCCTGGCCCGGTCCCTACGGTTCCGCCGGTTGCTGTACCGGTACTCCTGCAGGCGGCCACCACCGTCTGTCTGCCTGACGTTTCCAAGGGACCCAGGCTCCATCCCGGGTCCCTGACAGCTCTCCAACTCCACTCCAAAACTAGACCATTTGTACTTCCTGCCTCAGGACAGTAGTCTCCTCGGTGGGCGTGCCTTTCCGCCTGACTCCGCTCACCTGGTGTGCTCTACTGGCCCTGAGGTAGGCATCAGGTCTCCCTTCCGGGTGACGGGTGTGTCCTCACAGGGGATGGGGGTGTGTGTGTAATGTGGTAGGTGTTATTACCTGTGACCCCTGGGGTCCTGGGCGTCACAGAAGGAACACAGCAGATTAGTCTGGACAGAGGAAGTGAGAGGAGTGAAGTGGTAGTCGGGGGTTGTAGCTCCCGGACTACCTGAGCTGACTAGGTGGCAGACGGCAGAGTAGGGCCACAGGCGACGGAGATCCGGTTGCAGGAGACCTTAAGTGGACCGGGGCAGGGTTGTAGCCCGCCGGTGCCGACAGCGGGAATCCGGTCCGGAGGCCGTGCACAGTCTGTGTGCCTGGACCCTAGGGCGAGGACAGCTGCAAGTGTCGCGGGCGGGGAGGAGGGTGTCAGCACTGCGCTCACCCCCACTTGTCGGGTCCGGCTGCTGCTGCTCAGTGGTGGCTCGAGCGGTGGGCCGGATCCCGGGGGTCTCGAGCGGCGCTCCTCGCCCATGAGTGAAAAGGGGTTGTTTGGGTGTGGGGATTGTTTATTGTCCGTGACGCCACCCACGGTTGTGGTGGTTGAATGTACACCACCGCTGCTCTGGCTGGGGATCCCGGGAGTGATGGTGTGGAGCAGCCAGTTGTTGTGTTGCCCCTCCGTGGGTAGGGGTTGGTGATCCCGGGGCCCAGGGAGAAGGTGGGAGATGCAGGGCCTGGTGGGCACAGGGACGCGGGGCAGCGCTGTGCCTTCCGGCACTGTGGTACTCACTCAGCCTGAGACGGTGACACAGTTCTCGGTAAAACACACGGCTGGAAAGACGGTTCCCACGGACGGCTGCACTATCTCTCCCAGTAGGTGATGGTGATGTCCCTTTGACCTGCACCTATTGTCTCTATGTTGGTAGCGATGGGTTCCCACCGGTAACCCGCTCCCCGGCTTGGATATAGGCCGGAGGAGCCCTGCTTTGCCCGCAGACGCTGGCCCCGAGGAACTGGTGCCCTGGCGGTGGCGGTGTTCCTCCTTAATGGTTGGACTGTTGTCTTCAATCGGGACTTAGTTGTTTGGAGACAGACGTCCCCTTCACTGACGGATTCGGCAAATTATGGCGACTCCTAGCCTTGCCGGGGTCCGAGAGGCCCCTGCCCTGGTGCTGACTGTCCTTCGTATACTGCTCCAGACCGCCGGGCCACTACCCGTCCGCGGTCCTTCCAGCAACCTCCGAGCAGTCCCCCTCCAGACAATCACCGCTGTTGCTGACCTTGCTGACACTGTCCTGCACTTAGCCGGACCAACTTCAGGCCTTTCTGCTCTCACTTTTACCTTTTTCTTCTTTGCTCCACTACTACTTCACTTTCACTTTACTTAGCTCCTCTAGTTGTTTACTCCTTCTTGTCCAAACTCTAACTCTGATCTGCCTGGTTCTTCCCGCCTCCAGGGCTGTGTACTCCTCGGTGGGCGGAGCCAACCGCCTGGCCCACCCCCTGGTGTGAACATCAGCCCCTGGAGGAAGGCAACAAGGATTTTAGTAGCTTAGATGTTCCTAACTGGGATGTAGGGTGTGGTGGTGTGATGACCTGTGACCCCTGGCTTGCCCAGGGCGTCACACAAGCACCTTGTCAATTAGCCAGCAGGGGACAAGATTCCACGTCTTGTCCCACCAGAGAGCCCAGATAGAGCGAGATGGAAGCCCAACGCAGGGAATAGGACAGCTGCAAGTGCATGCAAAAATCCCAAGGGTCAGATCTCGGGGGTCACAGCTCCCTCAGCAAAGACACCGGGAGCAGACATTTCCCGTTTCATGCAGACTAGTCAACACACAAGACAAAAACACAGAAGTGCAGGAGGAAGGGCCCCTGTCCTTTCAACCGGTGTGTGGGACCCGAGCACACCCCTCCGGAGGCTACCGGTATCTAGCACTTGGTTTACTACTTGGACTTTGAGTGATTTATTTCTAAACAGAGAGTACAACGGTATCATCTGGTCCAGCCTGCAGACTGGGCCCCAGCATTCTACACCACCTACACGTGGGCCCCGGGACAACACCTCCCCTACCCATGGAGGGGATACCATCCTGCTGCCCCGCTCCATCATCCCCGGGCGCCCCATACTAAGGCAGCGGCGGTGCCACCAACACTCACCGCAACCCACGGGTGGCGTCACTGACAAATTCTTCTTCTGTAAATACCCCCTTTATATTGTTGTGGGTGACGGGCTGCTGCACGAGCCCCGGATCCGGCTGCCACTCGAGTCACAGCCATGATCCCAGATCCGAGCATCTCAAGTAGCCCCCCTGCAGTGGTCTGCACCCCCGCCCGCGACCCTGACATGAAAAAAAAGGTACAGACTTTTGTAACTGGTCAGAGGTTGCTTTATATGCATTTGACTGTCTAAAAAAATGCTTTGCATCAGCACCTGTATTAATACAGTATGTTGAGTTTCTTCTTGGCGTCGGCACTCAGTACTGAGGTTGAAGCTGAGATTGCGGAGGGCAAGCATGAGGCACTATCTGGTGTCCCAGCTAAAAAAGGCATTTATTCCCCTGAATCTTCACCTTTTGGGTTCTGGGGGAACATCATGATTCTGTCCTAGCTGATCACCCTGGGGTTATTGGTACTCTTTATCTCTTATTGCATTGTTTTGGTGGCCTATATGTCTTCATGTGCCACTGTGACGCCCTGGACTAGCCAGGTGGTCACAGACAGGCCCTTGCACAAACACCAGTCCCCTAAAAAGGTAACAGCAGCCAACCTAAAAACCCTGAGTCACCCCTCTCAGGCTTTGACGTTCACACCCGGAGGCGGAGCCAGGCGGTTGGCCACACCCACCGAGGGGTTCGGATAGCCTGAGGCGGGAAAAGCAAGCAGATGAAGTTAGGGAGGAGAGGAGAGTAGAGAAGGAGAAAATGTCTGTCAGGGATCTGGGTCGTAGCCCGGATACCCTGTTGCCAGGAGGCAGACGTTGGTTGCCGCCTGCAGGAGCCGGGAAGACGGCTGGTGGAACAGTAAGGGACTGGGACAGAGTAGTGACCCGCCGGTACCAAACCGGGGAACCAACTGGAAACCGGAGCACCAGGAGGGGTACTCAGACCCAGAACAAGGCCCAGAAACCACTGGACCGAGTCAAATTCACTGATTGAGGTCTGGACCTTAAGTTCTTTCCCACCCATGTCCCGACTAAAGACAACAGCCCAACGAGGGGGATAGAAAGCCACCACTCAGGCAGAGAGATCCCACGGGCCAGCGTCTGCGGGAAAACGGGCTCCCCTGACACACACACAAAGCCGGGGAGCGGACTCCCGTCGCGGAAGCACAGGCAGTCAATATCTACAAAACGAGGTGCAGGAGCAAGGCGGGAACCACCAAACCGGGTGGGGGACCAGACGCAGCCGGCTGCGGGCATCGATCACCATCTTTTTGGTTTACCAGAGACTGCGGTGTATCTGTCATAGTGAGTACAACAGTGCCCTCGGGCCACACACCGCCCCGCATCGCACCAACACGCCCGCACCCCCACATCCTAACCCCAACAACCGGGCCCCGGGACAATCAACCCCCTCACAGAGGGGTCAACACCTGGCTGCGCAACACCGTCCCCGGGAGCCTAGTCAACGATAGCGGTGGTGTCCACCACAACCCGTGGGTGGCGTCACAAACTTAAACCCAAAACCGCGGCTCCGGCCGTGAACCTCCCCACCGAAACCCCTCATGTAGCGCCAGCCTCCCTTCAGAGCGACGTGACCCCCGGGTCCGGAGGCGCTCGAGCCACCCACCGACGAGCCCGGATCCGAGCGGCTCGGCTGCGGCCGAGCCCCGGGGCAGTACACCACCTGTGCGCGTTCTAAGGCATCGCACTCTCATCCGTCAGGTTGTCGGCAGCCATTGAGTGTCCCTAGCAAACCTTGGATGGACATTTCCATGGACTTTATTACGGATCTTCCTCCCTCTGCTGGTAATTTGGTCAGTTTTGTTGTGGTGGATAGGTTTTCCAAAATGACACATTTTATTGCCTTACCATCTTTACCCAATGTTAAAACTAGCTTGTGTATTTATATGTGAAATCATCAGGCTCCATGGACTCCGGTCTGATATTGTTTCTGACAGAGGTACTCAATTTATTACCAATTTATGGAGGGCTTTCTGCTCCAGCCTAGGGATTAAACTGTCTCACTCATTGACGTTCCATCTGCAGTCTAATGGACAAACCGAGCACATGAATCAAAACTTGGAGCAGTATTTGCACTGTTTTCTCTCGGATAATCAGGAGGAGTGGTCCTTGTCCTTCCTCTTGCAGAGTTTTCTAACAATAATCGCCACAATGACTCCTTTGGTATATCTCCTTTCTTTTGTGTCTATGGTCACCATCCCCAGTTCTGTACTTTTCTTAAGGGCCACTTAAGGTACCTGAGGAGCACCAATTGGGCTCAGCACTATCGTCTACGTGGGAAAAGGTTCAGCAGCACTTGCATATGTGTAGCCCACCTGCAGTAGTCGCCTCAGGGACATCACTCCACATTCAGGAACGCCACAGGGTCTTCACTTTGGTATCTCTGGCAACAGGTATGTCAGGTTTATTTATATATGAGCCGTGACGCCACCCACGGTTTGCGGTCAGGGATATGGGTGACCGCCACTGCAGGTTTAATGAGCATCTGGGGCTGATGGAGTCTGCAGTCAGATGGTGTGGCCTCCCGAGAGTGAGGCTGGCCCCAGGGGCTCCGGTGTGTAAAACAACAGGTTCCAGAATAAAGCCTGCTTTACACGTTACGATTCTGCATACGATATCGTATGCGATCGTAACCGCCACCTGTCGTATGTGCGGCACGTTCAATTTGTTGAATGTGCCGCACAGACGATTAACCCCCGTCACACGTACTTACCCGTCCATACGACCTCGATGTGGGCGGTGAACATCCACTTCCAGGAGTGGGAGGGACGTTCGGCGTCACAGCGACGTCACGCGGCTGACGGCCAATAGAAGCGGAGGGGCGGAGATGAGCGGGACGTAAACATCCCGCCTACCTCCTTCCTTCCGCATTGCTGGCCGGGAGCCGCAGGACGCAGGTAAGATCTGTTCATCGTTCCCGGGGTGTCACACACTGCGATGTGTGCTACCCCGGCTAAGATGAACAACCTGACGTTCAGTTCATGAGGAATGAACGACATGTATGCGATGAACGTTTTACCGTTCAATCGTAATCGCACGTAGCTGTTACACACTACAATGTACCTTACGATGCCGGATGTGCGTCACTTACGACGTGACCCCGCCGACACATTGTAAGATATATTGTAGTGTGTAAAGCGGGCTTTACTCAGTCTCAGTCCAAAATGTCTTGCAACTGATCTTTACTCACTTTTAGATGTTTTGTGAGGTACCCGGGCGATGCTGAGATAAACCAGGCCAATCTGAGGGTAACCATTAACTCACCTTCCTAGCACTTCTTGTTTTGGATAACCCCTGACTTGGAATACCGTGGGGTTCATCCAGGGAAGTCGCTACTGCCTTTTCTCCCCTTTTTGGACCGTTTGCCGGCAGCGTGGACCAGGTGAGATGGCTTCTCTCTCTGTCTCCTTATGGGTCCCCCTGTTGCTGCTGAGGCTCGGACTCTAGATAGTTGGTGAGGGACTTGTAGTTCCCCTCACCGACAGGTTTAGCAGATCAATGAATGGACGTCTACTCTAGGGACCTGTTCCCCGTGTGTGCCTATTCACCAGCAGTCCCCATACTCGACTGCCTCTCTTCAGGTGTCTTTCTGACTCACTCACTGGTGACCGTTTTCCCCCGCTAACGGCTACTTCATGTGCAGGGTCTGACTAGCGCGACTGCCTCTCCTAGCAACCGCTGTGCTCCACTAACAGACTGGCTCTCCTCCTACTTTCCTGACAGCCTCTGCAACCTTAGCTTCTAGCCCCTCCCCTACACACCTTGATAAGAATTGGAGGCTAACCTCTTCCAGAGGCTACCCAAGGGTCCCATCTAATGGTGTGGGAGGTCTGGTCACTATGTATCTGTGTGTACACAACTCATTCTGGCCTTTGGAATCACCTAGAAGCACTGTCCCAGCATAGGTGCAGTACTAAGTGGTGCCTGACCAGGTCAGGGGCGCCACACATAACATGGGCTCTAAGTGTGAAGCCCCACAGGTGTAGTGTCAGTGTCGGTGCATTACCTTCAGGGACTCCACGTTGCTGGATCTCCGTCACTGGTAGGAAATCTTCTTGTTTGATCGTGACGCCACTCTCAGTATTGCGGTCAGTGGGGACCGCCACTGCAGGTTAGGGGACGCCTGGGGCTGATGGTGGGTGCAGTCGGATGTAGTAGCCTCCTGAGAGTGAGGCAAGCCCCAGAGCCCTGTGTAGGTTTGTAGTACCACAAGTCGCAGAATAACCACACAGGCAGGAATGTCTTTCAAGGGCTTTACTCACATTTGATGGCAGGGTGAGTAGCCCGGGCGTAGCTGGGATGAACCAGGTGGGAACCAGGTATCCTTCAGGCTGACTTTATGAGGGTGACTACTGACTCGCCTTCCTTAGCCCTTGGTGGTTTGGGGTGACCCCGACTTTTAGTCCCTATGGGGGTCACCCAGGGAAGATGCTGCAGCCTCTCTCTCCCCTTCGGTCGCCGTATGCTTGTTCCCCGGACCAGGCCACTCCAGCTGCTTGCCTCCTGTGACCTATGGGCCCTCACTGTGGTTACGTGGCTGCGGCTTTTGTGGTGTTGTGGTGTGGGCTTTGAGAGCCCCACACCGGCAGGTTTAGCAGAAGAAAGCTGGATCTATCTTCGCTTCGGGATCTGCCGCCCGGTTGGGCCTGGTGCTCTCTAGCAGTCTCCTTACTTCCCACTCCGTGCACTCCCTAGCTGAAGCTGGCTTTCAGGTAGCACTCCTAGTTGACCGTTCTCCCCCGTCAGTAGCCACTGCGCGGGCGCTGTTAGACAGCAACAGCCCCACAGGTCTGCTCCTCACTGAGCCCTCTGGAGTTCTCTGCTCTAACTGACTCACTGCTCCTCCTCTCCTGTTCTTGCCTACGCCACCTAGCAACCAGACTCTCCACCACACCCCTTGAGAGGAGATGGAGGCTTTTGGCCCCCTCCACTATTCCAGTGAAGGTCAAGGCTTTTCCCCCTCCTGGGATCCCCAGGGGTCCTCTCATGGGTACATGTGTGAGAGCTGATCACTATGCGCCTGTGTTCCACACCCCGGTCAGCCTTCTGGATTACCTGTATTGTACTGTCCCCAGCATGGGTGCAGTACTCAGTGGTGCCTGACCAGGTCAGGGGCGCCACATTCCCCCTTAGTTATCACCAGCACGTCCTCGGGCTGCAAGACAACATTTTAAAATGCATAAAACATTAAAACATGTAAAACATTTTAAAAGCACCAGGTACCATACATCACCACCCTCCACCCACAAGTCCGTTAACCCACCCAAAACCCTTTCACGTTGGCCGCGGCTTCAGCCACTTCTGGCAGGATGTAGAGGCGGCTTACATGGGCTGGTGGTTTCAGGGTATACCTGGCCTGATGGATCCGCGCCTTCAGCCTCTTCTGGCAGGATGCAGAGGCGGCCTCCACAGTTGGTGCTGACCAGGTACCCTCTTTGTGGTGGAGAGCCAGGCCCCATAAACAGGCATGCTCTCTGGTTGCAGGTGAGCCAAGGCCCTATATACGGACGGGCTCCTCCTGGTTGCAGACGAGCCAAGCCCCTAAACAGGCTGGCTCTGGTGGCGGTGCCACTGGTGTAACTATTTACACTGCGAGAGTTTGTGGCTATAGCAAGTTCATAGCCTTAAAGTTTATTTCTCACAATAGTTTTTGTGGGCACATGCTTAAACAATAACGTTGCAAACTTTTCAACTTGTCAAACTGGTCAAACTTTCGGTACTTCTTTCTTTACTTTACTCCTCTTTGCCAGGGCTTTGGCCTATTGGGCTACGGCACCTGCTGTTTTCTTGCTCCTTGTCATCCTCTGAGGTAGTTTCATCTGTAGGCTCTTTGTCTTTTCTTTCTAGATCTTCATCTGTTTCCTTTTCTGCATCTGTTTCTTTATCTCTGTCTTTTCTTTCTTCTTTGGGACATGGTGCTACGTCTAAGGCATAGTAGCCCCTTTCTCCTTGATGCAAGGTGAACTGTACTGCGTCTCCAATTTTCAAATTTCTGCCTGAATGTCCTCTGGGCAAGTGGGCTTGAACATCTCTCCGATTCACAAATATGCCCTCTTTTATTCCTCTTGCTACAATAAAGCCGTATCCGCTTTTCAAATTGAAGTCCTCTACAACTCCTCTGCAAAGGGGTCCTCTGACCTGGGCTTTGGATCTTCTCAGGGCTCGTTTTTCTTGCAGGTCTCTGGCTGTGACTTCTCTCTGCTCTGGAGACTGTGGTGTTGGAGGATACTTTGCTCTGCTGCGCCGTGTCTTGCGGGCTGGGTTCATGCTTGCAGGCTCCCAGGTGAGGTCTTTGGGCTGATCTTCGTCAGCAGACGGGGTTAGGTCTTCCTCATCCCAGCGAGAATAGGGCAGCATCTCTGGCTCTGGGTATGGCTCTTGAGTCAGCTCCTCAGCTTCCTGGCCTCCTCTCCCCCTTAGTTCTTCGCTGCACTCTGGTTGTGGCAGCGCTGGGGATGAGTGTTCCTCAGCTGGCCCAGGCGGTGGACTCTTCAGCGTGGTTGCTGCAGGGGTTGCCTGAATCTCCTTGGGGGTATGCGGAGGGAGCAGATACCGATCCACCATCTCTTGTGGGAACTGGGCCTCTAGGTCAGCCTTCAGCTTCCAATATTCGGGGTCCTCTCCTATCAGGGTCTTCCTAGCAGGGACCTCTTTGGACTGGGGAGCGGTGTCTGCTCTGGCCTTGCAGGCCGGGGTAAATGATGAGGTAATCTCTTCTTGGCGGGCCGCGCCTGGCATGGCGGCGGCCTGGTCTTGGCGGGCCGGGCAGGGCATCGCTGCGGCGGCCTGGTCTTGGCGGGCCGCGCCTGGCATGGCGGCGGCCTGGTCTTGGCGGGCCGGGCAGGGCATCGCTGCGGCGGCCTGGTCTTGGCGGGCCGCGCCTGGCATGGCGGCGGCCTGGATCAGTGTCGCTGTTGCAGGGGGCTCTGTGCAGGCTGGGCTGGACGTCGCTGCAGCGATCGGAGCTTGGCGGGCCGCACCTGGCGGGGCTGCGGCCTGGTTCAGCATCTCACTTGCGGCGCGGACGAGCGTCGCTGCTGCGATGGGGTCTTGGCGGACTGGGCTCAGCAGGGTGGCAGCCTGGGTCAGCGTCACACCTGCGGCACGGATCAGTATCGCAGTGGTAGTCGGACCTTTGCGGGCCAGGCGGGGCATGGCTGCGGCGGCCTGGATTTGGTGGGCCGCATCTAGCGTGGCTGCGGCCTGGTTCGGTGGCGCCGCGCCGGGCGCCTCTTCTGGGACCGCGGGCGTGGCAGCAGGGGTCGGGGCACTTGCGCTGGCCGGGGCATCTCTGGACTCACCCATCGGTGGCACCATCGGGGTCTGAGTCGTCGCCGCTCGGTCTGGCAGGCGTCGCGCGGCTCCCTCCTCGTAGGTCCGCACCGCCGCAGCCATCTCCAGGAGCTCCGTGCGTTCTTCCCTGAGCTGTCGCACAATCCTGGCCTCCAGCTGGTCGCAGAAGATGGCAAGCTCCCGGCACCACCAGGCAGCAGAGCCTGGCTCTGGGTATCCACGTCTGGACTCCATTTCTTCTAGCACGCTACTGGCTTCTTCTCTGCTCCGCCGTCTCCGGACGCTTCCGCTTTCTTCATCAGCGAGGTCAGGACTCTGCAGGGGATCTCTGGGTAGCCACACCTCTTCGTGGGCGGTAACTTCTCCCAGCGCGGGCTGCTGTTGTTTTTCAGCGCGCTTTTCATGGTGGCAATATGGCGGCGCTTCCAATTTTTCAAGCGGACCGCCCAGGCACATGGTCACCTGTCTGAACAGGTCTAGTCCTTATCCTGTTCGTGACGCCAGATGTGAAGCCCCACAGGTGTAGTGTCAGTGTCGGTGCATTACCTTCAGGGACTCCACGTTGCTGGATCTCCGTCACTGGTAGGAAATCTTCTTGTTTGATCGTGACGCCACTCTCAGTATTGCGGTCAGTGGGGACCGCCACTGCAGGTTAGGGGACGCCTGGGGCTGATGGTGGGTGCAGTCGGATGTAGTAGCCTCCTGAGAGTGAGGCAAGCCCCAGAGCCCTGTGTAGGTTTGTAGTACCACAAGTCGCAGAATAACCACACAGGCAGGAATGTCTTTCAAGGGCTTTACTCACATTTGATGGCAGGGTGAGTAGCCCGGGCGTAGCTGGGATGAACCAGGTGGGAACCAGGTATCCTTCAGGCTGACTTTATGAGGGTGACTACTGACTCGCCTTCCTTAGCCCTTGGTGGTTTGGGGTGACCCCGACTTTTAGTCCCTATGGGGGTCACCCAGGGAAGATGCTGCAGCCTCTCTCTCCCCTTCGGTCGCCGTATGCTTGTTCCCCGGACCAGGCCACTCCAGCTGCTTGCCTCCTGTGACCTATGGGCCCTCACTGTGGTTACGTGGCTGCGGCTTTTGTGGTGTTGTGGTGTGGGCTTTGAGAGCCCCACACCGGCAGGTTTAGCAGAAGAAAGCTGGATCTATCTTCGCTTCGGGATCTGCCGCCCGGTTGGGCCTGGTGCTCTCTAGCAGTCTCCTTACTTCCCACTCCGTGCACTCCCTAGCTGAAGCTGGCTTTCAGGTAGCACTCCTAGTTGACCGTTCTCCCCCGTCAGTAGCCACTGCGCGGGCGCTGTTAGACAGCAACAGCCCCACAGGTCTGCTCCTCACTGAGCCCTCTGGAGTTCTCTGCTCTAACTGACTCACTGCTCCTCCTCTCCTGTTCTTGCCTACGCCACCTAGCAACCAGACTCTCCACCACACCCCTTGAGAGGAGATGGAGGCTTTTGGCCCCCTCCACTATTCCAGTGAAGGTCAAGGCTTTTCCCCCTCCTGGGATCCCCAGGGGTCCTCTCATGGGTACATGTGTGAGAGCTGATCACTATGCGCCTGTGTTCCACACCCCGGTCAGCCTTCTGGATTACCTGTATTGTACTGTCCCCAGCATGGGTGCAGTACTCAGTGGTGCCTGACCAGGTCAGGGGCGCCACATAAGTATAAGCGTGTTCCTGACTGAAGATATGTGCCTGTGTATGGGTGATATGGTGTGGTAGTGTGACGCCCTGGCCTATCAGGTCGTCACAGGGTATTGTGCAATCTGCCCTTCTGCATGATATCCAATGCTCCTTAGTTACGGATCCCTAGCCTGTGGTGTTGCTAAGAACAAGCTAATCAAAATCCTAGAAACGCTCTGCACCACACCCACCAGACACACCAGTGGACAGCCTAAAGGGAATAGGGCTGGCCACTTGGGGGGTTGGTAAGGGACGGTCAGTTACTAGGTAGCAGACGTTAGTCTGGGCCTGGTAGGAGCTGGAACCCCGGTCGCAGGGGATCGTGTCAAGGGGCACGGAACTGCCAAGCAGGACAGCCGGCGGCCTTGAGTCATCTCCGGGCAGGGGCCAGGGCACGACCGGGTACGTGGACCCTAGACTGGGAAGTAGCTTCAGGCGTCCTGGTAATTTACCCGACGAGGGCAAAGACTTCACGATTCGTCCTCCATCCGCTCCAAAATCGGGGTACTAGCGCAACGAGGGGGATAGGACTTTCTCAATATATAGTCCAGAAAATCCCAAGCGTAAACCCTGATAGCAAGCTCACTCCCTTAGCCCTACGGGTGAGCGGGACCCGTTCAGTTTCAAGCTGAGAGGGACCAACTACAGACAGAGGTGCCAAGGTCAAGGTCACAGGCTAACAGGCAACGCCATAGGGCACGGTATCCCGGCGTGCTCCCTCCCTGCTACAGCGGTGCTAAGAATTCTGGTTTACAAGTTGTCAGTGTCAGCGTTATTGGACTGAGTGAGTACGCAGTGACCCTTTCCTTCCCAACGGTGCTCTCCTCTCACCATCGCCAAGCCCCGGGGCATCTCCCACCTACTTATGGAGGGATTAAACATCTGGCTGCTATTGCATCGCCACCTAGGCGCTCCCAAAAGCAGCGGTAGTATTCCACCTTACCACACACCATGGTGGCGTCACGAATTCTAACCACAAACACCCCTTTTAATACCCACTTTTAATTCGAGTGTCCACGCGACCCCCTCTCTGGTCCGGAGACCCCTCGAGCCACCGTGGATCCGTATCCGAGCAGCAGCCCGGCTGCTGGCGCTGGGGCAGTACAGTAGTCCACTAAAAACATTAAGCTTAAAGTGCTGTCACTTACGTTAGGACCTCGGTTCATCGGTCCATTCAAAATCACTGCTATCATCAATCCTTTGGCTTTCCGTCTGGCCCTACCAGCTTCATATGAAATCCAAAATGTTTTCCACAAAGCTCTATTAAAGAAATTTGTGGATTCAGGAGCTCTTCTTCCCTCCGCTCCATCTCCGGTCTTAGTTGATGAATCGCTGGAGTTTCAGGTATCGTAAATTATAGATTCTCGAGTTGTTTGTTGTTCTTTATGCTAGCCTACTGGTTACCGTTTGGATCACATGTTGCGGGAGACCCATCACAGTTACTTTCCACTTTTTTAAGGTGGAGGAATCTGTCTTGCCATTCCGACTATAGATTTTGCTAAACCAGTCCGCATATGTGGCGCCCCTAAGGCTTCCGTCGCCACAGGACATTGCACCCCATCCAGCGGTGTGATGCCCCATTCTGGGTGAGGAAAGGAGTGAACACCGGTCCCCTGGTAAATCTACACAACACCCATTGTTAGGTACATACTGGGACCAGGGACAGTCGCAGTAACCCTCCCATGCTGCATGCTGGGAGGGGCCGTAAGACCCATCCCTGCTCCTATAGGGTACAGCTTAGCAACTGGGGAGGTGGGAGGAGCCACCAGAGAGCAGTCAGAGAAAGGAAGGTTAAGTTAGGCTGCTTTCACACATCCGACTTGAGCTCTGCGGCTCAATCCGGCTGTGCAAGCTATGCAACGGATGCGGTGAAAACACCGCATCCTTTGCATACGTTTTTCCCATGCGGCCCGTCCGGTTTTTGCCGCTTGCGGCATGCTACTGAGCATGCGCAGTGGCAAAAACCGCATGCGGCGGACGGATGCGTTTTTTGCCGCATCGCGCCGCATCCGGCCACCATAGGCATGTATTGAAAAATACGCCGCATCGGACGAATGCGGCGCGATGCGGTTTTTTTTTGCCGCACGAAAAAATGTGCTAGGCAACGTTCCATCCGGCCGCCGCATCGGCTAAATCTGCCGCATGCGGCAAAAACCGGATGGAACACAAGGCCTTGCGGCACAATGCGGCACTAATTAAAGTCTATGCAGAAAAAACGCAACCGGCAGCAAAAAAAAACGGTTGCGATTTTCCTGCAAAGTGCCGGAGTGTGCCGCATTGCAGAAACCGGAGGTATGAAAGTACCCTTAGTTTCAGTTTACCTCAGAGAGTGAGAGAGTGAGGAGACAGCATGTAGCTGTGAAAGAGAAAGGAGCTCTGTGAGCTCAGAGTGTCCGCACAGAGAAAGCAACAGAAGAAGGAGAGACAGTGGGGAAGGAGGAGGAGGTCTGCAGGAGGCAGGCAAGGAGGAGAGAAGGAAAGACAGCTCTAGTCAGACAGGAGCTGAGAAGAAGAAAGAGACACTTCCTGGTGAAGATCCTGGGACTCAGAGGGTCCAGGTGACACCAAGCAGAGAGAAGAAGGGATTCCAGGGCCACGGATAGCTGTAGAGCTGTGGTGGCCTGTTCCACAGGAACATCGGTGGAGGGATCAAGCTGCAACAGGGGACGGTCCCTAGAAACCGGAGGAGTGCAAAATCATCTCCAAACAGTAAAAACCGAGGCCCAGGGAAAGTTGTAAACTCCCCGGGCCACAGCCCACAGCAGAACCTCTAGAAAAGGGAGAATCATCCGACAGGTGACTCCCCAGCCTGGAGGCTGTAGTGGAGGCCGAGCAGGTTCATCCTAAAAGAGCTAGGCTTAGGAAGACAGCTGAAGACAGAGACACCTTAGAGAGAAGGGTACCGGTTTTTACTCCGAGAATCACCCAGAAACGGCGGAGGTCCCTGACAGTGGGTTCTAGTCGTCTGAGGGCACCAGTGTGCACATACCAGGACGTGTGAGTAAAGAACTTGAAACTGCACCCTTGGAGTTGCCTCTGTTATTCCGTCTGCTTAGACTTTCACTACACCATAGGACTCTCACAAGCACCAACAGTGCCCCGGGCATTGCTCCACCTGTGGGGAGCAGTACCACCACTGCTGCCATATCATCACCCCGGAGGCCTCACACAGCAGTGACGGCTTTATAGCCGCATACCACAGGTGGCGTCACAAACACAAACCCCAAGTCACCAGCCATATTTAACTGACACCCACCAGGGCCACGGAGTCGGGCCCCACCACCAATGACAACCACCGGACTAGTCCGGCCCGGCACCGGGTGTCCCATAGCCCTGGGGTGGGCGAGTCACATACTGTTGTGTTCCAGTAACTGGTGCTTGGTGTGGAGTTCCTCCTGTCGTCTGATTATTTCCTCCCTGCTCTTTATTTTCCTCTGTATCATTTGGTGTCTGATTACTCTGTGTGAGCGTGCTGCGTGCTAGAGTTTTGGTTTCCCCAGTTTATCCATTTCTGTGGGTTCTACCACTCCTGTCCCGGTCTTTCCCTGGGCTGGGGGGGTATAGGCCTGGAGCAGGACAAGGAATATGGCTCAGACATAGGCACCATTAGACATGTGGGCCAGTCTAGGAACCCCCGTCTCCTGTAGTCTCCTCAAACCCCATGACAATACACACCTTTTCTGAAAAGCCACAAAGGCTGAAATACGATTAAGCAAAAGGCACCACTAACCAAAAAACACCATGAAGTCCAAGGAGATCTCCAAACAAGTCAGGGACAAAGTTGTTGAGAAGTACAAGTCGGAGTAGCATTTTAAAAAGATATCCCAATCTCTGATGATCCGGAGCACCATCATTTTCATCAAATGGAAAGATCATGGTACAATGTCAAACCTGCTTAAAGTGGGCTGCTCACCAAAACTTGGGCAAGGAGGGCACTAATCAGAGAGGCAGCACAGACACCAAAGGTAACTCTGAAGGAGCTGCAGAGATCCCAAGTACCTAAGCAGAGACTGGAGTATCTGTCCATAGAACCAGAATAAGACATACACTCAATAAAGCAGGTCTTTATGAACAGAGTGGCCAGAAGGAAGCATACTTGCAGGCAAACATTGGAAGGCTCGTTGTGATTTTGCCAAAAGGCATGTGGGAGACTCGTCAAATGTATGGAAGAAGATGCTGTGGTCAGATAAGACCAAAATATTACTTTCTGCCTGCCATGGTAAACGCTATGTCTGGTGCCAAATCAACAACAGTCACCACCCCAAGAACACCATCCCCACTGTGAAACATGATGGTGCTAAAATAATGCTGGGAGGAATTTTTTCACCAGCAGGCACAGAGAAAATGGTTCCAGCCTAGGGGAAATTGGATGATGGGTGGGATATTCTTGAACAAAACCTGTTTCAGTCTGTCAGTGATTTGAGACTGGGAAGGAGGTTTTACCTTCCAACAAGACAATGACCCAAAGCATACTGCGAAAGCAACACCCGAGTGGTTTAGGAGGAAACTTGTGTATGTATTAGAGCAGCCAAGTCACATCCCAAATCTTAATCCAATTGAGAATCTTTGGTAAGACTTAAAGATTTCTGTTCACCATGTAACTTGAAGGAGCTGGAGCAGTTTAGCCTTGAGAAATGGGCAAAAGTCCCTATGTCAAGATGTGGAAATCTCCTAGAGACTTATCCAAAGCGACTTGGAGTTGTAATTGCTGCAAAAGGAGTCTCTACAAAGACTTCAGGGGGGTGAATAGTTATGCACACTGAAGTTTTCAGTTATTATGTCCTATTTGTTGTTTGCTTCACAATAAAAAGAAAACCAAATGTTCACAGTTGTAGGCATGTTCTTTACACGAACTGATGACTGTTGGATAGACAATGAAATGTGCCTCGCTGCCGTAGGGATGAAAAAAGCCCAGAGGTATTACCAGTGATTTTTATTTCAACGCGTTTCGGATAGAGAACACTGTCCTTCTTCAGGTACAATCACATGAAAAACATGTGAAGAAAGAGAGGGGTTTATTTCCAAAACACGCTGAAATAATAATCACTGGTAATACCCTCAGGGTTTTTCCATCCATACGGTGGCGCGGCACTTTACCTTGTCTATCCAACAGTCATCCTCTTCTCGACGTGGAGCCGCAGCAGCCGTGGCATTCATGTTTCTACAGTCAGTTGTGACTTATACAACTGCCAAAGGTGAGCTCCTGTAGAGGTCATGTTACACTGTTATTGTGGCGCCCCTGACCTGGTCAGGCACCACAGAGTATTGCACCCATGCGGGAGCAATGCTTCCAGGTAATCTCCAAAGGCCAGGATGAGGTGCACACACAAACATATAGTGACCAGGCCTCCCACATTACCAGAGGGGACCCTTGGGTAGCCAGAAGGAGTTAACTTTCAATTACCAGCTGGGGGTGTGTTCAGGGGCTGGTTGCTAGGAAGCAGGGCAGAGAGAGAGAGAAAAGAGGGGAGTCTGAAGGAAGAAGTTGAAGTGTGTGGAAGGGAGCAGAGGAGCTCTAGAGTGTGAGACAGGTCCTGAGGAGTGCAGTAGCTGAAAGCGGGGGAGAAAGGAGTACCGTGGGTCGGCCTGAAAATCATCCAGAGAGAAGGGTGGCTGAGTACGGAGATCCTGGTATCCGAGCACACAAGGGGAACTAGGTCCCCAGTACAGGCAGCAGATCATCCAGAGCTGCTTAACCTACAGGTGGGGGGGGGTACTTCATGCCCTCACCACGACTACACAGAGCTTGAGCCAAGCAGCAATCACCAGGCCCATAAGGGGACAGGGCCAGAAGCCATCCCACCAAGGCCACGCTGCCGGCAGACGAGCCAGAGAGAGGGGAGCAGGGTGGTAACAGCTTCCCTGGAGGGGTCCTACCACGCTTCAAGCAAAGGATCCTCCTAAAACAGAAAGAGTGCAAGGAGGGCGAGCGGACAGCTACCCTCAGAACGGCCTCCTGGAATTCCTGGTTCCACCTGGTTATCACAGTGTCGCCCGGGCATCTCACCGTGACCTCTAAACAGTGAGTAAACACGTTAAAAGACTTCTTGGACTGTGTTTGAGTCATTCTGCGACCTGTGGTCCCACCCACATACACCGGGACCTGGGGCTTGCCTTACTCTCAGGAGGCTATTACAACCTACTGCACCCACCATCAGCCCCAGGCATCCCTTAACCTGCAGTGGCGGTCCGCACTGACCGCAATTCTGAGAGTGGCGTCACGACGAATCCCAAAACGAAGGTTCCCTACCTGTGACCAGACCGTCCCATCCCGTGGAGTCCCTAAGGGTAATACACTGCTGCACCGCACCTGAAGGGCTCCACAGATCTGGCGTCACGAACAGGATTTGGACTAGACCTGTTCAGACAGGTGACCGTGCGCCTCAGAGGTCCGACCGCAAAAATTGAACCGCCGCCATATTGCCATCTTCAAAAGCGCGCGCTGCAGCCCGCGCGAGGGAGAAGAGCACCGCCCACGAAGAGGTGTGGCCGCCCCAGAATCCCCACAATTCGGAGAGCGTACTGACCCAGGAAGTGGAAAGGGGGCGCGCAGATTTTTGAAGAAAAATGGACGCTGCAGGAGGTAATGCCCCTGGTCAGGGCGACGCAGCCCAAGCGATGCCAGCCCCCGTCGCGCTGGACGCAGCAGCGCCTGGTGCCGGTGCCGCGGTCGCAGCCGCGCCGGCTGAAATCTCCCCCATAATGCCAGTTTCCTTGCTGTATGTCCCAGGAGCGCAATGGCTGCCCCAATACGCCGGTAAAATAGACATGCTGACCGGGTTTAAGAAGAAGATCAGCACCCTGCTAGACATGCACGCGATGACTGGTAAGCAGAGGGCCGCTGTGGTGCTGGGACAATTGACTGAGGCAGCAGAATTGGAAGCTGAGTCCTGGACCAATGATGACCGGAGCTCTGTTGAGACCATCTTTGCCAAACTAGCAGCTGCTTTTGAACACCGCACCGAGGGAGAGCTGAGGACGGACTTCTATAACTGCCGGCAGAAGCCCCAAGATAGCATAAGAGCCTATGCCCTCAGGCTGCAGGCTGCACTACGGGCTCTCAAGCTGGTGGACCCTGTCAGTGATCAGGAAGGAAACCGGATGATGAAGGAACAATTCTTGCGGGGCCTGCGCTCTCCTGAGGATGGGAAGCAGATGAAGCTGTGGTCCCTGGAACACCCTGACGTGGACTTTGCCATTCTGAAAGACAGGGCAGTGAAAGCACTCCAACCTCCTGTGGACACAGACCCCGTCGCACCAGCATGGCCTGCCAGTTCCACGGCTGCAGGAGCGGAATCCTCCTCGCAGGCCCTGGTAACTGCAAAAGGACTCAACACGCCAGCAGAGACCATAAATACACTATCCTCCCAGGTGCAACAGCTCACTAAGGACGTCGCACAAATCCTGAAAGCAATGCAGTTGCCCTCAGAGACCAAAGTCCCTCATCGGATCCTGCTAGCTGACAACCCAGAGGACGTCCCTTGGATGCGGAGGAGAAGAGGTCCCCCAACCCGAGGCAGGAGCAGTGATCGCTATGACTCATCTGGACAACCCATCTGTCGTCGTTGCCAGGAGGCAGGACACTATGCAAGGGCCTGTCCTTTAAACGAGCCAAACCTGGGGCCGGGGGCCAGTCCTCAGGATTAAGAAGATCAGGCCCAAGTCGCTGCTGTGATCAGTACGTGGGTGGACGTCCTGTCCTGTCCATCGTCCTGGACGGGATCCCTACCCCGGCGTTATTGGACACCGGCTCTCAGGTAACCACGATCCCGTATGTCCTGTATCGTAGGTTTTGGTCGGACGACGATCTCCGACCACCGGACCCCTCCCTCACCATCTATGCTGCCAACGGACAACCTATAGACCAGATTGGGGTCAAGGAGGTAACCATAAAGGTGGGAAGGCAGGAAATGAAGGGACAAGGACTGATTGTTGTGGACACTGATATTAGAGAAAGGAACCCGCAAATGATTTTAGGTACTAATGTCATAGAAAATTGCCTAGGGGAAGTGTTGTTGTTGCTTCACCAGATTGTTGAAGGTGCTGAGGGCGGGTCGAAAAGAGCCTTGCAAAAGGAGATCCGAATCATTCTGAGGAAGCAACAGGTAAAACAGACTGGCGGTGAGATTGGTAGTGTACGGGTGATGGATGCAAACCCCATTGTGATACCCCCACGGAGCGAAATGATGATGTGGTGTAGAGCAGCGGTAGGTCTCAGAGGACAAGATTACCAGGCTGTACTAGAGCCCACTCATTCAGACCACTGGCCCACGATTCTGACAGCCAGGGGGGTAGTTGATGTACACAAGGGACGAGTGCCTGTACGAGTGTTGAACTGTGGGGAGGAGGAAGCCAGACTACCAAGGTACGCTACCATAGCCAAACTGTTTACATGCTCAGATGACGCCATAACACCTGTAGGTCCCCTGACACAAGCTGACTCAAAAGAGGGCGAGACCTCCCAAAAGCAGTTAGAGGATTGGTGCCAGAAACTACACGTGGGGACTGACTCTACACCCGACTACCAGAAACATGGGGTTTACAGGGTCGTGCAGGAATACGAGCAGGTCTTTAGTAAGAACCCACTAGACTTTGGTAGGATCAAAGGGGTGCAACATCACATACCCACAGGCAGTCATCCTCCCATTAAGGAAAGACATAGGCCTATTCCACCAGCCCATTACCAGCGCACAAAGGACATGCTGAAGGACATGAAGGAGGCAGGCGTCATAAGGGACAGTTGTAGCCCCTGGGCGGCTCCCCTGGTCCTGGTAAGAAAGAAGGATGGCCCGATGAGGATGTGTGTGGATTACAGACGGATAAATCAGATAACACACAAGGATGCCTACCCTTTGCCAAGGATAGAGGAATCCCTCGCTGCCTTGAAAGCCTCTAACTACTTTTCTACCCTAGATCTTACTAGTGGCTACTGGCAAGTATCTGTAGCAGAAGAAGATCGGGAGAAGACGGCCTTCACCACCCCAATGGGCCTCTGTGAGTTCAACAGCATGCCATTTGGACTCTGCAATGCCCCCGGGACCTTCCAGAGGCTTATGGAATGCTGCCTAGGGCACCTCAACTTTGAAACCGTCCTGCTATACCTGGATGATGTCATCGTGTACTCCAAGACCTACGAGGACCACCTGAAACACCTGGCTGAAGTCTTTGAAGCGCTATCCCAATATGGAATGAAGCTGAAACCATCCAAGTGCCATTTACTGAAGCCAAAGGTCCAGTACCTAGGTCACGTGGTCAGTGCAGAAGGAATAGCACCGGACCCAGAGAAGGTCACAGTCATCCAGGAATGGCCCACACCTACTACCGTTCGGGAGGTACGTCAGTTCCTTGGCTTGGTAGGCTACTACAGAAGGTTCATCAAGGGCTACACGAAAATGGCAGCGCCTTTGCAAGAGCTCCTGGTAGGCCACCCAAAGAAGAAAGGAAAGATCTCCGGCCCGCCATTTCACTGGGGAGAAGCAGAAGAACACTCCTTCAGACAAATGAAAGGGGCCTTGACGGGTGAAGAGATCCTAGCCTACCCTGACTACGGTCTGCCATTCGTACTGTACACAGATGCCAGTAATGTGGGACTGGGAGCAGTGCTTTCACAGGTGCAGGGAGGCAAAGAGCGTGTGATTGCTTACGCCAGCAGGAAGCTCAGGCCTACTGAAAGAAACCCGGAGAATTATAGCTCATTCAAGCTAGAGTTCCTGGCCATGGTATGGGCTATCACAGAGCGGTTCAAGCACTACCTGGCAGCCACCAAATTCACTGTCTTCACGGACAACAACCCCCTGACCCACTTGGATACTGCTAAATTGGGTGCCATGGAGCAGCGTTGGGTAGCCCGACTGGCGAATTATGACTTTACTGTCAAGTATCGAGCTGGCCGCAAGAACGGCAACGCAGATGCTCTGTCCAGGATGCCTCACCTAGCAGACGAGGGTGAAGATGTAGATGATCTTGAAGAGATTGAGCTGCCAGCGTTCCATCGCCATGGAGCAAAACAGTGTCGGCAGTCGCGTGCCAACCGCCAAGAGGTGACCCTGAACCCACTACCTCACTACAACTGGAAGGAGACCCAGGAAAATGATCCAGCGGTAGGCTTGGTAAAGAAACTGATCAGCCAGCCGGGCGCCAGCCTTGACAAAGGAGCCCCACCTGAGGCACAGTACCTATGGAAGGAGAGGGGTCGATTATTCATCTATCAAGACAAACTTTACAGGAGCATCATTGACCCGAGGACGCATGAGAAGGTGTGGCAAGTGATTGTACCACAGAAGGACACGAGGATGGTGCTAGAAGCCTATCACAATGGTGCAGGCCATTTTGGTTGGAAGAAACTGGAGGCCCTACTTAAAGTAAGATTCTACTGGGTGGGCATGAGATCTGCCCTAGAGAAGTGGTGTCGAAACTGCGGGCCCTGCAATCTTAGAAGAAAAGACCAGCACAGCCAGAGAGCACCACTCCAGCCAATCCAAACTAAACGGCCCCTGGAGATCGTGGCCCTGGACCATGTAAAGTTGGCACCCAGCAGACAAGGCTACAACTACGCTCTCACTATGGTTGACCACTACTCCAGATTCCTGGTGGTAGTACCAGTCAAGGACTTGACAGGTCAAACTGCAGCCAAAGCTTTCCAAACACAGTTCTGTCGACCACATGGCTATCCAGATCAAGTGCTCACTGACCAAGGACCAGCCTTTGAAGCTGAAGTGTTTAAGGAGTTTTGTAACCTATACGGCTGCCAGAAGATTCGTACTACGCCTTACCATCCCCAGACCAATGGCATGTGTGAGAAGATGAACCACATCATTCTCGACCTTCTGAAGACGCTCCCACTAGAAGAACGAAGTCAGTGGCCGGAAAAGCTGCCCGATCTAGTGGACATGTATAACAACATCCCTGTGAGTTCCACGAACTGCACACCGGCATACCTGATGAGGGCCAGACCAGGGAGATTGCCAGTAGATTTGGAAATGGGAGTTGAGACCCCTGAAGACCATCTACAAGGTGCTGATTGGGATTCCAACCGCCAAGCCCAATACAAGAAAGTACAAGAGTGTGTGGAGCGAAGCCTGACTCAGCAACGTGAGAAACAAGAAAAGGCCTACAATCGAAAAGCACCTGCTGTTCCTTTGATGCCAGGAGATATAGTTCTCAAGAGAAAGAGAAGACATCATAAACTTGACAATCACTGGGAAGAAGAACCCTATACTGTGTTGCCATCGACGCTTAGCAATGAAAAGACATGCCGTATCAGCAAGGATGGAGGAAAAACAACAGCTGTCGTTTCTAGAGATCGCTTAAAGAAATGTCCTGAACAACTAAGAACCCCTGAAGAAATTCCCAACCCTTTGCCAGTTCAAGAACCAAAAGAAAAGATGATCCATACTGTACTTGGAGATTTCCCAGCAAGTTGGCCTCAATACAATGGAGCAGTAGTTATTCCAGTCATTACATTCCCTCAATCTAGAGAAGTAAGAGACCCAGAAGAACCTGTTCAGAACCTGGAAGAGCCAAATGTAGCTGAAGCAGAAGACCATGCATTGGTATCAATACCTAGTACACCTATTATTCACATCGAGACACATACATCGGGTGGGAGGATACAACCTCAGACAGATGACAGTATAGTACTGCGTAGATCAACCCGCAGCAACTTTGGTCAGCTCCCATTACGCTATAGAGAAAGTACAGTTTAGTTCAAAGTGACGGTATGAAAGGTAATGTTTAACCTGTTTACAGTTAAGTAACGTTTAAGTGAAATGTGCCCACAAGGACTATTGTGAGACCTCTTTAAAATGTTTTCTTTGCACTAGTTTACGTGCACTTTAAAAATGGACCATCGGTTATGAACTGGCTTTAACCACAAACTCTTGCATTGTAAAAAGTTACCTCCTTGGTACCAACCACAGGGTCTGCCTGTTGAGGGGCATGGCTCTGCACCAACAAGGGGGCACGCCTGTTTATGGGGCCTGCCCTCCAACACTCGGAAGCGGGTACGCCTGTTTATGGGGCCTACCTTACACCACTCTCCTCAGGAGAGGAAGATTGGAGGAAAGGTCTGGGGAATGTGATGGCCCAGACCTGGTCACCAAAAGGACCGGCGACCTACCTCCTGGAGGTTTTTGGGGTGGGTTTCGGACATGTGGGTGGTTGGTGGTGAAATGGTACCTGGTATGTTTAAATGTAAATAATTGCCCCTGTGTGGGAAAAGTTTCTATTTACCTTTTTCTCTTGTCTTTGCAGCCCGAGGACGTGCTGATGATAACTAAGGGGGAATGTGGCGCCCCTGACCTGGTCAGGCACCACAGAGTATTGCACCCATGCGGGAGCAATGCTTCCAGGTAATCTCCAAAGGCCAGGATGAGGTGCACACACAAACATATAGTGACCAGGCCTCCCACATTACCAGAGGGGACCCTTGGGTAGCCAGAAGGAGTTAACTTTCAATTCCCAGCTGGGGGTGTGTTCAGGGGCTGGTTGCTAGGAAGCAGGGCAGAGAGAGAGAGAAAAGAGGGGAGTCTGGAGGAAGAAGTTGAAGTGTGTGGAAGGGAGCAGAGGAGCTCTAGAGTGTGAGACAGGTCCTGAGGAGTGCAGTAGCTGAAAGCGGGGGAGAAAGGAGTACCGTGGGTCGGCCTGAAAATCATCCAGAGAGAAGGGTGGCTGAGTACGGAGATCCTGGTATCCGAGCACACAAGGGGAACTAGGTCCCCAGTACAGGCAGCAGATCATCCAGAGCTGCTTAACCTACAGGTGGGGGGGGGGTACTTCATGCCCTCACCACGACTACACAGAGCTTGAGCCAAGCAGCAATCACCAGGCCCATAAGGGGACAGGGCCAGAAGCCATCCCACCAAGGCCACGCTGCCGGCAGACGAGCCAGAGAGAGGGGAGCAGGGTGGTAACAGCTTCCCTGGAGGGGTCCTACCACGCTTCAAGCAAAGGATCCTCCTAAAACAGAAAGAGTGCAAGGAGGGCGAGCGGACAGCTACCCTCAGAACGGCCTCCTGGAATTCCTGGTTCCACCTGGTTATCACAGTGTCGCCCGGGCATCTCACCGTGACCTCTAAACAGTGAGTAAACACGTTAAAAGACTTCTTGGACTGTGTTTGAGTCATTCTGCGACCTGTGGTCCCACCCACATACACCGGGACCTGGGGCTTGCCTTACTCTCAGGAGGCTATTACAACCTACTGCACCCACCATCAGCCCCAGGCATCCCTTAACCTGCAGTGGCGGTCCGCACTGACCGCAATTCTGAGAGTGGCGTCACGACGAATCCCAAAACGAAGGTTCCCTACCTGTGACCAGACCGTCCCATCCCGTGGAGTCCCTAAGGGTAATACACTGCTGCACCGCACCTGAAGGGCTCCACATTATCATCTGATAAGACCCTATTTTTTGCACTGTCTTCCAGCATATACCGTATCTTTCATTTTATAAAATGCACCAGATTATAAGACGCACCCCAAATTTAGAAAAAGAAAAATGGTAAAAAAAAAAAAAGTTTTTTTGAAAATGAGGTCCGTCTTATAATTCGGTTGGATCTTTCCAGGGGGAAGGCAGCGGATGTAGAGCGGGGTCACAGGGAGGCAGCAGCGGTGGTGGAGTAGGTGCGACAGGTGTCTCGGCTATGCTACGGGCGCTGTGAGGCAAAAACCATCCTCGAAGATTATAGTTAATAAAAAGTCCGTGGTGCGGGCTCCAAAGAAATGGCGCCCGGCGTCAACGCATGCGCACATTGAGATCTCAGTTTAATAAAGAGCCAAGATCTCATCTGCGCATGCGCCGCCTCCAGGTGCCATTTTCTTTAAGTCCATTGCTAAAAGATCAATGGGTCAGAGGCGACACATGCGCAGATGAGCTCTTGGCACTTCGCTCTGCACTGTTGCGGGCAGAGCCGAAAACATAGGTGCATCTGTGCGAACCGGCAAGTTCTCTGCACAGATGTGAGATTTTGCCTGGCGATGTGGATGAAGCGGGTGACGTCATCCACATCGCCAGGCAAAATCTCGCTCCTGTGCAGAGAACTTGCCGGTTCACACAGGCGCACCTATGTTTTCGAAGTGCACCTGCGCAAGCTGGGAATATGGCTGCGCAGGTGCAAGATTTTGCCCACCTATGTGGATGGCGCCCACAGCGTCATCCACATCAATCAGAACAAGTGGACGGTGAGAGTAGAGACAGGAGGCACAGATTAGGATGCCCATCGGACCAGACCAGAAAATTTACATGTATGGTGGGAGACTTTTTATAAAGGTATTTGTGGGGTCTACAGGGGGTTCAGGTCTACAGGGGGGTTCAGGAAGTAATGTGCACCTTTATAGATGGACAAAACATAACTCACATCAAGAGCCATTAAATAGTAAGCACCAGGCCTACCTAATTTAGGCAGGGGAGGTGCCAGCACTACTCATTATAGGAATAAACAACGGGAGAACGAGAGTAAAGTGCAAAAATGTACATAATTTTTATTGAATACACAACAAGACAAATATTTCATTAAAATGGTACACTACCAATATCCTAGGGATGCCGACATATAGGATTAGACCAATTTAAATAGCCAATCCAATGAGTCAAAGAATTAACTAGTAAATATCTATGTAGATGGCGGCTAATAGCCTCAAAAGGTCAAAATAGTTGGAAAAATTCACAGAAAAAAGGGGCTGCTGAATGAGAAGTAAGATATAGTCAGATCAAACCGTGGTTACCCACCATATAAGGGTGGGGAATCAAGGTGATCCCGCTGGCTGTACCGTTACTAAACACTAGTGCACAGCAGAATAAGGATCCACATGAAGTAATCATATAGCACACTTCATATAGTAAACTTACTTTGGTTTTCCACCTTGATAAAGCTATCCTCGCGAAACGCGCGTCGGATGGAGACCCCAGGATGCCCTTAGGGATGCCTTCCTACACTTCATAGGGACTGCTTGTTTATATGGCTGGCTTTCCTGCATTGGTTTACTCTGCACCTCAGCACTTTAGGTAAGAGAATTTTTTCAAGTTGCACACCTGTGCTATATGATTACTTCATGTGGATCCTTATTCTGCTGTGCACTAGTGTTTAGTAACAGTACAGCCAGCGGGATCACCTTGATTCCCCACCCTTATATGGTGGGTAACCACGGTTTGATCTGACTATATCTTACTTCTCATTCAGCAGCCCCTTTTTTCTGTGAATTTTTCCAACTATTTTGACCTTTTTAGGCTATTAGCCGCCATCTACATAGATATTTACTAGTTAATTCTTTGACTCATTGGATTGGCTATTTAAAGTGGTCTAATCCTATATGTCGGCATCCCTAGGATATTGGTAGTGTACCATTTTAATGAAATATTTGTCTTGTTGTGTATTCAATAAAAATTATGTACATTTTTGCACTTTACTCTCGTTCTCCCGTTGTTTATACCTTTATAGATGGAGCACAGGCGCTGCTTAAGGTGCTAGTTTTAGTTTAGAAGGCCGAAATCTGGTGACAGGTTCCCTTTAATCACCGGAGATGGCTCCTGCATCGCCAGGACATCCGCAGCATCGCTCTACTCCTGACACCTCCATCTGACCCTGCTCCCCCACCCCCTGGTAAGCTACAACCAGATTATAAGATCCGAACCCCCCCATTTTCCTCCCAATTTTTTGGGACGAGAAATGCGTTTTATAATCCGAAAAATACGGTATTCATCTTCATTAAATAGACTGATGCAAACCCTCAAAAAAACCTATTGATTTTTCCTTTGTCCAGATGAAGGAGGCTCTGACCTCTGAAACATGTAGACCTGTAAAATAAAGAAGAATTTATCAACTCAACAGTCTATTACTTCGGCGGCATTAACCCCCCTTCTCCTCTCCAGCATTTGAAGTTTAGCCCATGTGGGGCTGCGGCAGCTGCCACTACCTCGGGTTTATAGACTTACACAACCTTTTTAGGTGAGTGTCTCTCTATGTCTATCTCCCTATAATATCTGGTAAGATCCTATTTTGCGCTTTTTTTCCCCTCAGTTTTTATTAAAAAAAAAAAAAAACCAGTGTGGAATTCCAGGTTGTGAGGTCGCGAAACACGAAAAATGAATACTTTCGCAAGGCACTGTATATAGCAGGGATCGGGAACCTATAGCTCGCGAGCCAGATGTGGCTCTTTTGATGGCTGAATCTGGCTCACAGACAAATCTTTAATTAAAAAAATACCGTATTTTCCTGTTTGTGTGACGCACTTTTTCCTCCAAAACTGGGGGTGCGTCTTACATACCGCATATGGCTTGTCGGGGCGGCAGTGGTGGCATAGGGTCGACAATACTGCGAGCTTGTGGGGTGTCGCGGTCGCGAGCCGGCGGACTGTGGGCTGCTTTAAGTCTCCCACAGTTGACAAGATCGACTTCAAGAAATGGCTGCAGAGGCAGCACGTGCGCAGATAGGACTCTGCGCCATTTTCTTGCAGTCCATCGTGTTGCTCTGCTCATGCGCCGCAGCCATTTTCTTGCAGTCCATCGTGTTGATCTGCTCATATGCTGCAGCCATTTTCTTGCAGTCCATCGTGTTTCTCTGCTCATGCGCCGCAGCCATTTTCTTGCAGTCCATCGTGTTGCTCTGCTCATGCGCCGCAGCCATTTTCTTGCAGTCCATCGTGTTGATCTGCTCATATGCTGCAGCCATTTTCTTGCAGTCCATCGTGTTGCTCTGCTCATGCGCCGCAGCCATTTTCTTGCAGTCCATCGTGTTGATCTGCTCATGTGCTGCAGCCATTTTCTTGCAGTCCATCGTGTTGATCTGCTCATATGCTGCAGCCATTTTCTTGCAGTCCATCGTGTTGATCTGCTCATATGCTGCAGCCATTTTCTTGCAGTCCATCGTGTTGATCTGCTCATGTGCTGCAGCCATTTTCTTGCAGTCCATCGTGTTGCTCTGCTCATGCGCCGCAGCCATTTTCTTGCAGTCCATCGTGTTGCTCTGCTCATGCGCCGCAGCCATTTTCTTGCAGTCCATCGTGTTGATTTGCTCATGCGCCGCAGCCATTTTCTTGCAGTCCATCGTGTTGCTCTGCTCATGCGCCGCAGCCATTTTCTTGCAGTCCATCGTGTTGATTTGCTCATGCGCCGCAGCCATTTTCTTGCAGTCCATCGTGTTGATCTGGTCATGTGCTGCAGCCATTTTCTTGCAGTTCATCGTGTTGATCTGCTCATGTGCTGCAGCCATTTTCTTGCAGTCCATCGTCTTGATCTGCTCATGCGCCGCAGCCATTTTCTTGCAGTCCATCGTGTTGATCTGCTCATGCGCCGCAGCCATTTTCTTGCAGTCCATCGTGTTGATCTTCTCATGTGCTGCAGCCATTTTTTTGCAGTCCATCGTGTTGATCTGCTCATGCGCCGTAGCCATTTTCTTGAAGTTGATCTCGTCAACTGCGGGAGATACAAAGCAGCTTGCCGGCAGATCAATGGCGCCCACCACCGTGACACACCAGGAGCACGCAGCAGTATCGCCGACCCTCTGCACATTGATGCTCTTCAGCCGCAACACTCCCTCCTCCGTGCCTGCAGCATCGCCTACCCCGATTCCACCACCGCCGCTCCCCTAAGGTGAGTATGGCTCTCACGGAATTACATTTTAAAATGTGTGGAGTTCACGGTTCTCTCAGCCAAAAAAGGTTCCCGACCCCTTGTATACAGTAATGAAACACAATATTCCAACCAAGATAACATAACATGAACGCAGCAGATAGCAGACGACCCTCCGACTGCCAGACGATTCCTCTCCATTACTGGGATTACTGTATTCTGTGGATATATTTAGTGCCCCCTCCTGTCAGGTGTCCCCGGGTGTCGCAGGGGTCTTGTCAGGACTAGGCCGAGGTGATGACCACTCTCTAAAACACTTCCTAATACGTCCCAGCGTGAGAAAGTCTCTCCAGAAATGTAAATGAGCTTCAGCAGTTCTGTTTCGGGGGGTTAATTACCAACAACTAGAGTTCATTATATATTCTACAATGTTGTTCTTCTTGATAAAAGATGTCTAGGCCCCGGCCGGCAGGGGCTACATCAATGGGTCCTCCTCCTCTTCCCAGCACAAGTCTCTAGCCCCCGAACCCTATTTTCCCATCCCTATTGAGAGGCGGTAATTAGAGAGAAAAGCCTCTCGGTTTCGACATCACTGCAGGGAGACCCATCCTTGTAATAAGCTCCAATTACTGCCCGCGACTGCAGCTGATGAAGGATTATGCCTCGACTAGGCCACAGCCAGCTCGGGAGTATAAACCTCAATTAGTTCAATTCATGCGGCCCACTGGCAGACCGAGCAGTAGGTTTCCCACGACTTACACAAACAGCCTTTCTTTGACTCCCTACATCTCCCCCCCACCACCACCACCATCACCGCACAGATGGTCCCGGGACTGTCTGTTGTCGAGTCCTGTGCATCTGGTCTCTGAAGGAAAAAAAACCCCACCTAATGCAGGAGACGCAAACAAAGAGGGCGACTGAGACGCTCCACAGTACCTACTTGTTTTTTTGGGTAAATAGCAGGGTCTTTTAGCCAGACAGAAAGAAATCGTTCTCTGAATATAGAAAAAAAAAAAAACAGGTGGAGAAACCTGAATAGCAAAATAAACCCCTCCGATGGTGCCCCCCAGAAGATGTGCCACATCAGGGAAAGGGTTAATAACCTCAACGATGGAGGACGCTTTTTGACGCCTAGTTGTAGGCCATAACAAAATCGCCCTAGTAATGGGCCCTCGATGGCATCTGTACCGGGACCCTGGATCCAAAATGGGGCCCCGACCTGCCATGTTGGTAATGTATGTGTGACGATAGTGCTAGACACCCTCAGATAGATGACTAACAGCAGATATGGGCGCCGATAACGACGAAAAACAGAAGGTATGTCTATAAAAAAAAATCTTGAAATATTCACATTCACCACTAGGCCTAGTATTAGACTCCTCGTTCCTGTGTTCTACCCTGGACAGCAGCAGAAGGCTGACTCAGAACCCTATCCCTTTGTATAGAAGTATAAACTGGGCATGCTCTTATCCGGGATGGAGGAGGTGAGCTGTGACCTCTCCTATTGTGAATGGTGGATCCTGTATTATTTACTGTATGTAGAGGTGTTATCAGTCATTGTACAGAAGGGGGAGGAGGTGATCTTTGATACCACCTATTGTGAATGGTGGATCCTGTGTTATCAGTCATTATACAGTAAAAGGAGAAGGTGAGCTGTGACATCTCCTTTTGTGAATGGTGGAACCTGTGTTATCTACTGTATATAGAGGTGTTATCAGTCATTCTACAGAAGGAGGTGAGCTGTGATATCACCTATTGTGATATCACCTATTGTGATTCGTGAGTCCTTTGTTATATTCTGTATATAGATGTGTTATCAGTCATTATACAGAAAGAGGAGAAGGTGAGCTGTAAAACACCTATTGTGAATGGTGGATCCTGTATTATTTACTGTATGTAGAGGTGTTATCAGTCATTACACAGGGGGAGAAGGTGAGTTGTGACATCATCTGTGAATTGTGGATCCTGTTATCTACTGTATTTAGAGGTGTTATCAGTCATTGTACAGGAGAAGAAGAAGGTGAGCTGTGACATCACCTATTGTGACTGGTAGATCCTCAAATCTATTGTGTATATAGAGGTGTTATCAGTCATTGTACAGGAGGAGAAGGTGAGCTGTGACATCACCTATTGTGACTGGTAGATCCTCAAATCTATTGAATATAGAGGTGTTATCAGTCATTGTACAGGAGGAGAAGGTGAGCTGTGACATCACCTATTGTGAATGGTAGATCCTCTTATATCTATTGTATATAGAGCTGTTATCTTTGATTGTAATCCTGTCTGTGATGATAATGACACTGCTGAAAATTCAACAGTACAGAACAGTTAGTGTCGGCTTAGTATAATATTTAGCGGCCAGTGTGAAAAGTGCAAGATTTCAGACTTCTTTTTTATAAATATTAATCAAGATTTTTTTTTTTAAGTCAGTATCATAAATAAAAAATACATTTTAAAATAAAAGCCTGATTTAACAATAGGTCACTAATTTTTTTTCATGTTCATTTTTTTGCTTAAATACAATTTTGATGTTGTATTAGTGGTAATGATCACAACTATGTAATGCATAGATAGCCGAATGCTACGCTCAGCTGCCACGAGCAGCCCCACGGACAATAAGTGGAATGGTGGCGTGAACGCAAAGTGGTTTCTCCATTCATGTAGGGCACTTAATATGAAACTGTACTTTCAATAAACTCTGTGGAGTGGGGACTAAGGAGGAGAAATAAGGAGCAGGGAGAAGAAACAGGCAGAGGGAAACACAGAAAGATCATGCTGAGGTTTCTTACAAGTCTTTTACCTCACTCCAGAGCTGGATTCGCATTCAGACAGCTCAGTACTGTAGTGTAATGTCCTCCATGCTGCTGCTTATCTCTGTGGGCAAAAAAAAAAGGAATGAAGAGCAGGAATCCATCCCTGAGTACAGTGAGAAATCCCAGCACAATGTAACGCCTACCTAGATCAACAGACTCAGGTGGGATGTAATGGACAGACTAGAGGGAAGCCACTCACCAAGCAGGACCCCCAGAACCCTGAAACCCTTTAACCCCTATACAGGGATTTGGCATTACACAGGGCCCTGGAGATCACTACCTGTGGAAGGCTGCAGTCCGATGAGAGTAGTCGTCAGGCAGGGTCAAACCAGGAATAGCAGAACAGGGACACAATCGGCAGGCAAGGACGTAATCAGCAGACGTAGCAGAGGTCAAATCCAGATCGGGCAGCGAGGTGCATAAACAGCAGGCAGAAGGGTAGTCAGAAAACACGCAGAAGTCAGCACACAGCAATCACAAAACAGAATAGGGCGGACCAGGAGCCAGGAAATCAGAACTATCTCTGGCAGAGGTCAGCAGACAGGAGGGGAAATAAGAAGGGTGTGGTGTCTTCCCATTGGCTGTAGCTGAACACTGGCAACTTCAGCTGGAAGACACACGCCACCCACAGTCAGCCAGCGGTACTGCAGATCCCAAGATAACCCAGCCCAGTGGATGATCGGAGCCTGCGCCCACCGGTGCCGCTGGCATCGACTCCTCTCCCATCACCAGCACCATCCATGGCAGGAACACGGCGTCGCCTGGCGATCGGAGCAGAAGTCGCTGGAGCAGACTCCGGTGGCGACGTAACACACACGTAGTCTTCTTCCACCAGCTCAGAGTTAATTGTAAATGAAGAGATAAAGCAAGCAGAGGGCAAAACTAGTGAAAATGCAGGATACAAGTCATATAATTAATAAAAGTTAGAGGTGCTTAAAGAAAACATTGATCATTTACTTAAGAAAAAGAGCTACACCTGCCTATTGTTTGTGTTTGTGTCACGCATAACCAGCCCTGTATTTTCCAGCTGTCGCAGATTTTGGCTACACAAGCTGCTCTCTGACTTTCCCTTTTTCCCTGCTTAGGGTTTATCCCTTTCTCATTAGGACCCTGCAGATTTCATCGCCTTTTCAGCTGTTAATCGTCAGCACTTCCCTTTGTGTCTTTAAATACCCTCATTCCCCCTTACTTTGTGCTCATGATAGCTCTAATACCCTTAACAAGTCTTCAGTGCAAGCAGTCGGCTTGTATTCACCTAGAGAAACTTTGTTGTTGTTGCCGTTCCTCTCCCTGAGTCATCTGGAGATAGTCCAGGGCGTCACATAAACAAATAACCTATCAGGTCGTCACAGGGTATTGTGCAATCTGCCCTTCTGTGCAATATCCACCTCCTGCTTGGTTATGGGTCCCCAACTACATGGTGTTGCCGACAACAGCTAGTAAAGTCCTAGGTACACTCTGCACCACACCCACCAGACACACCAGTGGACGGCCTGAGTGGAATAGGGTCGCCCACTTGGGGGGTTGGTTAAGGGGAGGTCAGGAGTATCAGGAGTGAGACAGTGAAGTGTTGGAAGTGAAGGAGAGGAGGTCAGGAGGCGGGCTCCTTAGAAGCCACTAGGTAGCAGACGGTGGTCTGGGCCCTAATAGGAACTGGACCCCCGGTCGCAGGGGATCATGACAAGGGGCACAGAACTGTCGAGGCAGACAGCCAGCGGCCTTGTACCATCACCGGGCTGGGACCAGGGCACGACGGGGTATGTGGATCCTAGGTCAGGGAGTAGCTTCAGGCAACCTGACAATTTACCCAACGAGAATGGAGCCTTCAAGATCCGCTCTCCACCTGCTCCAAAATCGGGGTACTAGTGCAACGAGGGTGGATAGAACTTTCCACAGAAACGTCCAGAAAATCCCATGCATGAACCCTGAGAGCAAGCTACCACAGTTAGCCATACTGGGGAGCGGGACCCAACTAGTTCCACACTACCGGGGCAAACAAGCAAGTGAACTTAGTGCCAGAAAGAAGGTCACAGATCACCAGGCAGCACCATCAGGGACGGGACCCAAACTAGCTCCCCTCAGCGGCAGCAGTGTCCAGAACTTTGGTTTACCCAGTTGTCGGTGTCAGATTTATAGTCTGAGTGAGTACGCAAGTGACCCCTTTTCACTCAATGGTACTACCCAATGTGACACCCTGGACTAGCCAGGTAGTCACAGGTAGGCCTTACACAAACACCTCTCCCCTTAATAAGGTGACAGCAGCCAACCTACAAAAACCTTGTCACCTCCCTCCGGGTTTGATGTTCACACCAGGGGGGGCAGAGCCAGGCAGTTGGCTCCGCCCACCGAGGAGTTCACAGGCCCTGAGGCGGGAAAAACAGTAGTCTAGTTTGACAGTGGAGTGGAGTAGAATTAAGTTCAAGTGCAGACCTATGTCCAGGTCTGCCATAGTCTACACTAGGTGTCTGGGTTGGAGCCCAGTCACCTCTGGCAAGGAGGCAGACGGTGGTGGGATTACAGCCAGTGGAACCGTAAGGACTGGGAATGGGTGGTGGCCCGCCGGTACCGAACCGGGGAGCCGATTGGAAATCGGAGCACCAGGAGGGGTACTCAGACCCAGTACGAGGCCCAGAAACAACTGGGCTGAGTCAAATCAACTGATTGAGGACTGGACTTTAGGCCCTTTCCCACCTAAGACCCGACTGAAGACAACAGCCCAACCATAAGGGTAGAAAGCCACCGCCCAGGCATAGAGACCCGACGGGCCAGCGTATGCGGGCAAGAGGGCTCTACCGGCACACACCAGGCTGGGGAGCGGACTATCGTTGCTCAGGCATAGGAGTCATCATTTCTACAAAAGTGAGGTGCAGGAGAAAGGCGGAAACCACCAACCTGAAAAGGGGAAAACCGCAGCCGGCTGCGGGCACCGTCCACCATCTTGTTTGGTTTACCAGAGACTCCAGCGTGTTTGAGATAGTGAGTACAACAGTGCCTTCGGGCCGCCAGCACGCATCCAATCCCCCGCCTCGGCACCTCCCTCGGGCCCCTGGGACCATCATCCCCCTACCCACGGAGGGGTCAACACCAAGCTGTGCAACACCGTCCCCGGGAGCCTAGTCAACGGCAGCGGTGGTGTCCATCCATTCACCACAACTCGTGGGTGGCATCACGAACTCAAATCCCCTACAAACAACCGCGGCTCCGGCCGTGGACTTCCCCACCGAAGTCCCTACGTGTAGCGCCAACCCCCCCTTTCAGAGCGACATGACCCCCGGGTCCGTGAGGAGCTCGAGCCACCCACCGACGAGCATGGATCCGAGCGGCTCGGCAGCCGGCCGAGCCCCGGGGCGGTACACCAACACCATCACCGAGTCCCGGGGCATCCCCCCTACCCGTGGAGGGTCCCAACACCAGGCTGCCCCACTCCATCGCTCCCGTTTACTCCCAACTGCAGCAGTGGTACTCCACCTTACCACACACCACGGGTGGCGTCACAAACTCTAAACACAATCCCCTGTAAATACCCCCTTCATTTGAGTGGCCGCACGACCCCCGGATCCAGACGCCCCTCGCGCCACCGCGGGTCCGGATCCGAGCAGCACGGCTGCTGACAAGGGGGCGGCACATTTATTCTCCCCGTTTGTGACTCCTGTGTCTTCTTTAGCGTTTAATGGGGTTGACTAAGTGCTCATCCCATCCATTCCCTACCTAGGGTCTATTTCATGGTCAACCAGGGTTAGGTATCCAGCTCGGCGCATTGGTGCGGAACCTATAAAGGGTGGTTAGGGAAGTCAGAGGCCAGTGGTAGGCTTGGTCAGGGGTCACCATCTCATCCTTCCCTTTCACCATTCGCTTGGTACTTCCCCATACCTAGCGTGACATTTTTGTATTGCAGTTCATTTCCGCTGAAGTGAATGGGGATGAGCTGCAATACCGCACACAACCAATGGGCAGGGGTGGTGCTGTTTTTGGAAGATATTAGCCACTTTTTTCTGATCTATATGACGGTGATGAAGTTTCAGTCAATTCGGAGGAATATGAAAACAATAGAGAAACTGGATGAACTGCGGAAACGCCACAATTACATTCTATTTCCTTCTGGATGGGATAATTATACAATCAATTTACCTCTCCCTTTTTCTAGGAAGCGAGCTCTGGTCGTGTACACATGACGCGCTCCATCTCCTTATTATGTTCATATCATAAGTAAAATGAGATAAATATGTCTCCACTTTGTACCGTACACAACATTGATAAATGCTGCAGATGAAAGGCTTCGAAGGATAACTCATCTCGTCATTTACCATGTGATTATCTACAACAAACACATCACGTAAAGAGAAAAATATATATTTGTCTACCGAAGACATCAAATGGTTGTATTTAGCTTTACCAAACGAGTATTTAGTTAACTGTATATCATTTAAAGGCCTTATCTGTGACTTTTGTATTTTTTTCTTATGAGGCTAAAGGCCGCTTTACACGCTAAAGCGATGTCGTTGGGGTCACGGAATTTGTGCCGCACATCCGGCCGCTGTAGCGATCTCGTTGTGTGTGACTCCTATGAGCGATTTTGAATCGTCGCAAAAACGTTCAAAATCGCTCATCGGTGACATGCGCCCCTCCTCCCAAATATCGTTGCTGATATTAAGGAAATGTAGTTCTTTATTCCTGCGGCAGCACACATCGCTACGTGTGACCCCGCAGGTTCCTGCTCTGTACTCAGTATATGAAGCTGTGCTGTTCCAGCTCTGTACTCGGTATATGAAGCTGTGCTGTTCCAGCTCTGTACTCAGTATATGAAACGGTGCTGTTCCAGCTCTGTACTCAGTATATGAAGCTGTGCTGTTCCAGCTCTGTACTCAGTATATGAAGCTGTGCTGTTCCAGCTCTGTACTCAGTATATGAAGCTGTGCTGTTCCAGCTCTGTACTCAGTATATGAAGCTGTGCTGTTCCTGCTCTGTACATACGGGGTATGGAACGGTGCTGTTCCAGCTCTGTACTCAGTATATGAAACGGTGCTGTTCCAGCTCTGTACTCAGTATATGAAACGGTGCTGTTCCAGCTCTGTACTCAGTATATGAAGCTGTGCTGTTCCAGCTCTGTACTCAGTATATGAAGCTGTGCTGTTCCAGCTCTGTACTCAGTATATGAAGCTGTGCTGTTCCAGCTCTGTACATACGGGGTATAAAACTGTGCTGTTCCAGCTCTGTACTCAGTATATGAAGCTGTGCTGTTCCAGCTCTGTACTCAGTATATGAAGCTGTGCTGTTCCAGCTCTGTACTCAGTATATGAAACTGTGCTGTTCCAGCTCTGTACTCAGTATATGAAGCTGTGCTGTACCAGCTCTGTACTCAGTATATGAAGCTGTGCTGTACCAGCTCTGTACGCAGTATATGAAGCTGTGCTGTTCCAGCTCTGTACATACGGGGTATAAAACTGTGCTGTTCCAGCTCTGTACTCAGTATATGAAGCTGTGCTGTACCAGCTCTGTACTCAGTATATGAAGCTGTGCTGTTCCAGCTCTGTACTTAGTATATGAAGCTGTGCTGTTCCAGCTCTGTACTCAGTATATGAAGCTGTGCTGTTCCAGCTCTGTACTCAGTATATGAAGCTGTGTTGTTCCAGCTCTGTACTCAGTATATGAAGCTGTGTTGTTCCAGCTCTGTACTCAGGATATGAAGCTGTGCTGTTCCAGCTCTGTACTCAGTATATGAAGCTGTGCTGTTCCAGCTCTGTACTCAGTATATGAAGCTGTGTTGTTCCAGCTCTGTACTCAGTATATGAAACTGTGCTGTTCCAGCTCTGTACTCAGGATATGAAACTGTGCTGTTCCAGCTCTGTACTCAGTATATGAAGCTGTGCTGTTCCAGCTGTATACACAGTGTATGGAGTATAGGAAATTTTGCAACTATTCACAGTTTTCTGGTGTAATCACTAATGTAAAGTTCTTGAAAGTATTATATTTGACTGTAAAAAGTTTTTTTTCTGACTTTCATAGCCATGGACACATTTTTTAAGTAAATTTTACTAATATGGTTTGAATAAAGAAACTAATAATAATTTAGTCCTGAATTATTCTTTTACGCATCGTGACATTTACAAACTTTTTTTAACTACATTTTTTGCGCTGCTTTTTCTGTGTTTCCCATGTGGCTCACCATTGTTTCACATCCGTCGAGTGTTCGGGGGAATCATTGTTTCGGTAGTGCCTGAATTCGGGGCTTGAATATGGACAGTAGAGAGGGAAACATATGTGAGATAAACCAGCCATTGTCCGCCGGCGCACAGGTGTGGACCATTCTGTCTGAAGCCATTATGAATCCCAGACCTTTTTACAGAGCTCCAACAATTAGCCACAGAAATACACAGCGCCATTGAGCTTTCAATGGAAAAATGGCCCGTCTGACCTCTGGATTGTATGCAAGGCAAATAAAAAAAAAAAAATTCCAAAAACTATTTTTCATAAACCGGTCTTGTCTTTTTGGTTAACTATTTCATCTCTCGTCTGCAAAACTTCCCCCTCTACTGATTTCAATGGTTAGAGGGTCGTGGGACTTTTGGTCACTGTAAAATATGGAGCCCTCGCAACCTTGGTCTGATGATGCCCCTTAAGCCTTTGAGGTTCTTGCCCCATGTAAGTCCTCTTTCACACGTCAGTGATTCTGGTACGTGTGTGACAGTTTTTATACGTACCAGAATCATAGTGATGTGTGCTGCCGCAGGAACGACAAACAACATTGTTACTGCAGCAGCAATGATAATTGGGAAGAGGGGGGATGTCACCGATTAGCGATATTGAACGTTTTTGCGACGATTCAAAATCGCTCATAGGTGTCACACACAACGAGATCGCTAAAGCGGCCGGATGTGCGTCACAAATTCCGTGACCCCAACGAGATCGCTTTAGCGATCTCGTAGCGTGTAAAGCCACCTTAAATCCCACCACCCACCAATCCACGGAGGGAAAAACAAACACAAAAATAACCAGCAAAAAGGGAAAAAGGAAAAACAACAACTTATCTTGAGAGGGAATCTTCAGAATATACAGCAACAGTAGTCTGAAGCCACATGCACTCTTGAGCAAGCAACTTCCCCAAGTGAAGAGTATAAGGCTATGTGTCGCCCTGGGCAAGCCAGGGGACACAGGTCACACACCACCACACCCCACATCCCAGGTAGGCACACCTAAGCTGAACCACAAATCCTTGTTGCCTTCCTCCAGAGGCTGATGATTCACACCAGGGGGTGGGCCAGGCGGTTGGCTCCGCCCACCAAGGAGATCACAGCTCTGGAGGCAGGAAGTGTCAGGCAGTCAGCTCAGGGACGAGCTTGAGTGAACAGGAGATAGCCCCGGGCAGGGGAAGAGTGAAGTCCAGTGAAGGGCTAGAGTAAACAACAGAGAAGTGAAAGTGAAGGAAAGCAAAGTGGAAAAGGAGGAAAGCAAGAAGTGGTGACAGAGCAGAGAGCGTGCAAGCCTGAGAGCCCAGCTTTGTGTAGGGCCAGAACAGCAAGGTCAGCGACGGCGGTGACTGTCCGGAGTGGGACAGTTCGGAAGTTCCTGGAAGGACCCGGTTGGCTGTGTGCCCGGTGGTCTGGAGCAGTGTTCCGAAGGACAGTCAGCACCAGGGCAGGGGCCTCTCGGACCCCGGCAAGGCTAGGAGTCGCCAAATTTGCCGAATCCGTCAGTGAAGGGGACGTAGATTCCCCCAACAACCAAGTCCCGATTGAAGGCAACAGCCCAACCCGTACAACAGAGGCACCGCCACCGCCAGGGCACCAGTCTCTGAGGGCCAGCGCCTGCGGGCAAAGTGTAGTGCTCCTCCGGCCCAGCTTGAAGCCGGGGAGCGGGTTACCGGTGGGGACCCATCGCAACCATCCGTACATACAGGTGCAAGGAAGAGGGACATCACCGTCACCTACCGGGAAAGCAAAGCAGCCGTCTGTGGGACCGTCCTACCAGCCGTTTGGTTTACCGTACAAACTGTGTCCAAGTCTCAGGCTGAGTGAGTACCACAGTGCCGCAAGGCACAGCGCTGCCCCCGCGTCCCTGCGCCCACCAAGCCCTGCACCTCCCAAGCCATCACCGGGCCCCGGGATCACCAACCCCTACCCACGGAGGGGCAACACAACACCTGGCTGCTCCCCATCACCATCCCCGGGATCCCCGCATTGAGCAGCGGTGGTGCTACACATCACCACAACCGTGGGTGGCGTCACGGACATTATCCCAACATCCCAAAACCCCCCTTTCACTCACGGGCGAGGAGTGCCGCTCGAGAACCCCCGGGATCCGGCCCACCGCTCGAGCCACCACTGAGCAGCAGCTGCCGGACCCGAGCAGAAGGGGTGAGCGTAGTGTGCTGACACCCTCCTCCCCGCCCGCGACAACTTGGCGTCACGAACAGGATCTTACCGCTCTGCCGTCTGGTAGAGGTGCGCCTTGTTACCGCCGGAGGTATCCGGCAGAAAAATTTCAGAAGCCGCCATCTTTGGCGCGAAAAGTTCCCGCTCGAGCGTCTTCTCGAGCAGTAGAGGCGCGAAGGCCAAAACCCCGCCCCGAGAGAGGAGGGGCCGGAAAGAGCTAAGGGGGACGGAAACAAGATGTCTGCGCCCGACGGAGCCGCTGGAGGAGCGGTGGTCGCAGCCGCAGCGGCACCCGCGGATGGGAATGGACCTGCCCAGGTCCCGGCCGTACCGGCGGGAGGTGCCGCGGCCCCCACGCTCGCTCAGGTCATGCCGTTTTCCTTGCCCTATGCGCCCGGAGCTGCCTGGCTACCGCAGTATGACGGGAAACCGGATGCCCTACAGGCCTTCCGTAAAAAGCTTAACCCGTTGCTAGAGCTGTACCCCCTGACTGATAAGCAACGTGCAGCGATAGTGCTAGGCCAGTTAACCGGTGCGGCGGAGCAGGAAGCGGAGACCTGGGCTGAGGGGGACCGGCTCTCTGTAGCCACCATCTTTGAGAAGCTACAGACTGCCTTCGAGACCCGGACTGAAGCTGAGCTGAGGATGCAGTTTTACCAGTGCCGGCAACGAGCTGGGGATAGCATTCGGGACTATGCTCTACGTCTGCAGACCGCCCTCCGCACGCTGAAGCGGGCGAATCCTATCAATGAGGCGGATAGCAACAAGATGTTAGTGGAGCAATTTGCGCAGGGGATGAGGTCCCCTGAGGATCGTAAACAACTCCGGCTGTGGGCCCTAGAACACCCTGATGTGGACTTTGCTGTGTTAAAGGAGCGGGCCATTAAAGCACTACAGCCCCCAGCAACCGAAGGTCTGGAACCCGCCCCGTGGCCCGTCGAGACGGCTCCCGTTGTGGCGGCCTCAGCCAAATCTACCTCCCCAACACCTGCAGCCCCGAGCAGCACAGTGGAAGAACTGGCAGCTCAGGTCCGCCGCATGGACGGAGACCTTGCCAAAATCCTGGCTGCACTACAACCTCTGACCAGACCTCAGCCTCCAGCACAGATCCAGCTTGCTGACAGTCCCGAGGATGTTCCCTGGATGCAGCGGAAAAGTGCTAACAACCCGCGGAGCAGACCCTCAATCTGCTACAAGTGCCGTAAGCCGGGTCATTACTACTGATAGTGCCCGTTAAATGAGCAACCCCTGGGGCCCCGGGCCAATCCTCAGGAGTAGAACATCGTGGCCCCCCGGACTGGCGGGACCGATATATCGGGGCCCGCCCTATCATCCCCGTGGCTGTGGACGGCATACCAGTGATGGCTCTCTTGGACACTGGATCACAGGTAACTACCATACCATACACGTTGTACCAGCGGTATTGGGCCGTAGACGAACTGGCGCCCCCAGACAATAGTATAACATTAATTGCCGCTAATGGACTCCCATTGACCCAGGTGGGGTATAAACAAGTGGCTATGACAGTGGGGCAAGCCGAACTGCAACACCAGGGTATGATTGTGATTATGGACGAGCCCAGTGATCATAACCCGAAAATAGTGCTGGGAACCAATGTGATGGAGCACTGTATGACTGATGTGTTGTCCCTATTGCAACAGCTGGCCGCCACAGCGGCAGGGAGCCGGCAGAGGGCTGTGCAGCGTGAGATCCGAGCCCTGATGTACCGCCAGCATGTAAGCTCAACAGGAGGGGAGATTGGTGGAGTGAGAGTGATGGATGTTGCTCCATTGACTGTGCCCCCTAGGAGCGAGATGATGATCTGGTGTAGGGCAGCAGTAGGGTCTCAGGGGCGTGACTACCCTGCAATGATGGAGCCCCTGCCTTCCGAGCACTGGCCCACTGTAATGGCCGCCCGAGGGGTGGTGGATGTGAAGAAAGGGAGAGTGCCTGTGAGAGTGCTGAACTGTGGAGAGGAGGAAGTCAGGCTTCCCCGGTATGCCACCATTGCCAAGCTGCTCACCCTGGACCCTCACACTATCCATGAAGCCAGTCCAGCTACACTCCCACCTACCACCAGCACTTCCCCACACCAGGGGGAGACAAAGGAGTGGCATCAACAGCTACATGTAGGCACTGATGACACCCCTACACATCACAGGGCAGGGGTATACAGGGTGGTGCAGGAGTATGAACAGGTTTTTAGTAAGCACCCCCTAGACTTTGGGCAGATTAAGGGAGTCCAACACCACATCCCCACCGGTGAACATCCCCCTATCAAAGAGAGGTATAGACCTATTCCCCCTGCACATTACCAGTGTGCCAAGGATATGTTGAGGAATATGAGGGAGGCAGGGGTTATTCGGGACAGCTGTAGTCCCTGGGCCGCTCCGTTGGTACTGGTCAAGAAGAAGGATGGTACCATGCGGATGTGTGTGGACTACTGGAAGATCAACCAGATAACCCATAAAGATGCCTATCCGTTACCTCGGATTGAAGAGTCTTTGGCTGCGCTGAGAACTGCAAACTACTTCTCGACCCTTGACCTCACCAGCGGATACTGGCAAGTGGCCGTGGCCCCAGAAGATCGGGAGAAAACCGCCTTCACCACCCCGATGGGGATCTGCGAATTCAATAGTATGCCGTTCGGGCTGTGCAACGCCCCAGGAACCTTCCAACGGCTGATGGAGTGCTGTCTGGGACATCTAAACTTCGAGACCGTCCTGTTGTACTTGGATGATGTGATTGTTTATTCCCAGAGACGTACAAAGCCCATCTGGAGCACCTGGCCGAGGTGTTCGCGTCCCTTGCCAAGTATGGGATGAAATTGAAGCCCTCTAAGTGTCACCTGCTGAAACCCAGATTGCAGTACCTGGGGCAAGTGGTGAGTGCAGATGGTGTTTCCCCTGACCCTGAGAAGATTACTGCCATCCAGAGCTGGCCGAGGCCAACCACGGTGAGGGAAGTAAGGCAGTTCCTGGGCCTGGTGGGGTACTACCGGCGCTTTATCAAGGGATACACGAAGATGGCGGCCCCCATGCAAGACCTCCTCATGGGACAGACCAAAGGTGGAAGACCCGTTGTAGCCCCACTGTCGTGGGAGGACAAGCATGAGGAGTCCTTTTGCCAGCTGAAGGCGGCCTTGACCGGAGAAGAGGTCCTGGCATACCCTGATTATGGGCGCCCGTTCATCCTCCACACGGACGCCAGTAACGTGGGGCTAGGAGCGGTCCTATCCCAGGTCCAGGATGGAAAGGAGAAGGTGATCGCCTATGCTAGCCGAAAACTCCGGCCGACCGAAAGGAACCCTGAGAACTATAGCTCCTTCAAGCTCGAGCTATTGGCATTGGTGTGGGCTATCACGGAGCGGTTCCGCCACTACTTGGCGGCAGCAACATTCACCGCGTTTACGGACAACAATCCGCTGACGCACCTGAACACGGCCAAGTTGGGCGCGCTGGAGCAGCGGTGGGTAGCCCGGCTAGCCAATTATGATTTCACCATAAAGTACCGGGCCGGTCGCGTCAACATCAATGCGGATGCACTCTCCCGGATGCCCCATCTGTCCGAAGAGGGGTGCGAGGATGACGACCTCGAGGAGATTGAGTTACCTGCGTTTCATCAGCCGCCTACTGAGAGGGAGCGTATCTGATGAGGGCTCGGCCCGGCCGCCTGCCGGTGGATCTGGAGATGGGGTTGGAGGCCCCCGAAGCACTCCCTTCGACGGTGGAGTGGGAAAGCCGGAGGAGGGCACAATACTGGCAAATCCAGGAGTATGTGGAGAAAAACCTCAGTCGAAGTCGAGAACAGCAGGAGCACCGGTTCAATCAGAAGGCGTCCGCGGATCCTTTCCAGCCAGGAGATGTAGTGCTGAAACGGAAGAGGAAAGCCCACAAGCTGGATGATCAGTGGGAGCGAGTCCCTTACGTCATACAACCCGCAGAATGGGAAGATGGGAAGGCCTACCAGATCAGTCGTGACCAAGGGGGCACCCTGGCCACAGTTTCCCGGGACCATCTAAAAAGGTGCCCTCCAGCATTGAGGGCAGAGGCTGAAGTACCGGTTCCTCCACCAGCGGAGAAGGCAGCAGAGGTAATCCACACGGTAATGGGTGACTTCCCAGCAAACTGGCCTACACAGAACGGCGCGGTGATTCTTCCAGTGATACTGTTCCCACAACCCGTGGATGAAGGAGTAGTGGAAGTGGTTAACCGTGAGCCAGAACCAGTGCCAGTGCCCAGGGATGAACCTGTACCCAGCTCCCCTACGCCCCCGCCTGCTCCACACTATAGCCGGGAGGAGGAACCGATTGTTCCCTCTACCCCACTGTCTAGCACCACTGACACCGGGCCCCGAAGGTCCACCCGTTCCAACCTAGGTAGACCTCCACTTAGGTACAGGGAGACCGTTCTGTGAGTAAAAGGGGTCAGGGAATGTAAAGAGTGCTTGTGTTTGAAAAGTTTAAAAGTTGAATGATAAGAAGAAAAATAATTACCGAACAGTAACCAGATTTGTTTTTGTGATTCACAACCGGCTGGAGCCGGCACCGTTGTCCCCGTGGGGACCGTTTAAAATGCATGGGAACTATCCATGGACAAGCCCGTGAACTTGCAGGGCAACCACAGACGTTAGTGGCTTGTAAATATGTTGGTTACCGTTACCGTTTTCCGCAGTGCCGCCTCCGGAGAGGCAGGTTGGAGGGAGGGCCCTGAGCGGAGCAGGCCAGGGCCCAGCCACCAAAGGGACCAGTGGCTACCCTCTGGAGGGAAGGACAGATCCCGCTCGGGTACCGTGTGCTGGACTGTGGGTCAAGGGGTGCTGCCTGGGTTTTAGGGGCAGCATCAGGGCCAGGTTACTTGGGTGGGAGAGAGCGGAAACCGTAACCGTAAACCGTTGCAACGTTTAAGAAATGTGCCTCCCGTCTTGGGAAGAAGTTATTAAAAAATGCTTATGTTTTGTTTAACCCTGTTACCCCTTTTTCAGAAAAATAAAACCGGTGTAGGACGGCAGCCCGCGGACGGTCTGCGTTTTGCTAAGGGGGAATGTGTCGCCCTGGGCAAGCCAGGGGACACAGGTCACACACCACCACACCCCACATCCCAGGTAGGCACACCTAAGCTGAACCACAAATCCTTGTTGCCTTCCTCCAGAGGCTGATGATTCACACCAGGGGGTGGGCCAGGCGGTTGGCTCCGCCCACCAAGGAGATCACAGCTCTGGAGGCAGGAAGTGTCAGGCAGTCAGCTCAGGGACGAGCTTGAGTGAACAGGAGATAGCCCCGGGCAGGGGAAGAGTGAAGTCCAGTGAAGGGCTAGAGTAAACAACAGAGAAGTGAAAGTGAAGGAAAGCAAAGTGGAAAAGGAGGAAAGCAAGAAGTGGTGACAGAGCAGAGAGCGTGCAAGCCTGAGAGCCCAGCTTTGTGTAGGGCCAGAACAGCAAGGTCAGCGACGGCGGTGACTGTCCGGAGTGGGACAGTTCGGAAGTTCCTGGAAGGACCCGGTTGGCTGTGTGCCCGGTGGTCTGGAGCAGTGTTCCGAAGGACAGTCAGCACCAGGGCAGGGGCCTCTCGGACCCCGGCAAGGCTAGGAGTCGCCAAATTTGCCGAATCCGTCAGTGAAGGGGACGTAGATTCCCCCAACAACCAAGTCCCGATTGAAGGCAACAGCCCAACCCGTACAACAGAGGCACCGCCACCGCCAGGGCACCAGTCTCTGAGGGCCAGCGCCTGCGGGCAAAGTGTAGTGCTCCTCCGGCTCAGCTTGAAGCCGGGGAGCGGGTTACCGGTGGGGACCCATCGCAACCATCCGTACATACAGGTGCAAGGAAGAGGGACATCACCGTCACCTACCGGGAAAGCAAAGCAGCCGTCTGTGGGACCGTCCTACCAGCCGTTTGGTTTACCGTACAAACTGTGTCCAAGTCTCAGGCTGAGTGAGTACCACAGTGCCGCAAGGCACAGCGCTGCCCCCGCGTCCCTGCGCCCACCAAGCCCTGCACCTCCCAAGCCATCACCGGGCCCCGGGATCACCAACCCCTACCCACGGAGGGGCAACACAACACCTGGCTGCTCCCCATCACCATCCCCGGGATCCCCGCATTGAGCAGCGGTGGTGCTACACATCACCACAACCGTGGGTGGCGTCACGGACATTATCCCAACATCCCAAAACCCCCCTTTCACTCACGGGTGAGGAGTGCCGCTCGAGAACCCCCGGGATCCGGCCCACCGCTCGAGCCACCACTGAGCAGCAGCTGCCGGACCCGAGCAGAAGGGGTGAGCGTAGTGTGCTGACACCCTCCTCCCCGCCCGCGACAGCTATGTGCGCACGTGTGTGTCGCGGGCGGAGGAGGGGACGCTGCGCTCTCCCACTGCTCGGGTCCGGCTGCCGCTGCTACTGCTGCTCGGTGGTGGCTCGAGCGGTGGGCCGGATCCCGGGGACTCGAGAGGCGTTCCTCGCCCGTGAGTGAAAAGGGGATTTTGATTGTGGGGGTTTTGATTATTGTCCGTGACGCCACCCACGGTTGTGGTGAGATTGGTGACACCACCGCTGCTCTGGACGGGGATCCCGGGAGCGGTGACAGGGTGCAGCTTTGTTGTTAGTTCTCCCCTCCGTGGGTAGGGGGTTGGTTGTCCCGGGGCCCGGTGATGGGGTAGGGATGGATGGCAGGCGGGTTACGGGGCCTGGCGAGGTGCAGAGTCGCGGGGGCAGCGCTGTGCCGCACGGCACAGTGTTACTCACTCAGCCCAATGATGCACACAGAGTCTCTGCTGAAACAAACGGCTGGATGGACGGGTCCCACAGGCGGCTGCGGTAGTTTTTCCCCTGACCCTGATTAGTAGTGTAAGTCCTTTCTTTCGCCTCTGTGCACGCTCCTCCTGCGCTCCGGCTTCCAGCTGGCTCCCCGGTTCGGTATCGGTAGGCCACCGCCCAGCCCCGGCTACCTACGGTTCCACCAACTGTCTGCCCGGCTCCCTGCAGATGGCCACTACCGTCTGCCTCACTCTCTACACGAGGGACCTAAGCTCCAACCTAGGCCCCTGTCTGCTTCTGTCTCCCTGCAGACCTCCTCTCTCCTCCTCTGCCTGGACTTGTCTCGGCTTGTTTTCTGCCTCAGGCCAGCTAAACTCCTGGGTGGGCGTCTCCATCTCCTGACTCCGCCCACCTGGTGTGTCTGTCTGAACCCGAGGAAGGAATCAAGTCTCACTGGGGATGACTGCTGTGACCTGCTGGGGGTGGGGGTGTGTGTGTGTTGTTACCTGTGGCCCCTGGCTTGTCCAGGGCACCACATGTGCGCTCTGCACCGCATCGAAAAGGTGCGCTTCAGAGCGCAGCTGAAAAGCTCTGTTCTGAAGTGCATGGTGCCGGCAGAGAACATGCGCTCTGCATGCTGCCTCTCCCTATAGACAGCATGCAAACCGCACGAAAGAAGTGGCATGTCACTTCTTAAAACGCAGCGATTCGGGCAGCAGCCGAATCGCTGCGTTCTAATATGCCACGTGAGCACGGCTCCTGCACAATCTCCATAGACTGTGCAGGGGACACAGGACGCATGCAAGTTACGCTGCAGAACTGCATGCAATACGCACACGTGCGCACATACCCTAACCCACACTGGAGGAGTGAGAGTCCCCAAGTTAGAAAGGCCCTTAATTACCAGCTGGAGGAAAAGCTCCTCCAACCTGGCAAGGAAACAGAAAAAAAAACTAAATCAAGCCCTTAAAGGGACAGCATCCATTAACGTCTGGATGACCGCCGGGCCCTTCTGCACCTGGTCCCAGCAGCAGCATCTGAAGGTCCAGACACATCCGTGACAGTAGGTCCCAAAGTACACTATGTGAATGGCGCAGTTGTGAGCATGTGCGACCACCACTCCTGGTGGTCGCACATGCTCACTGACTCTCTAGTTACAGTGGAGAATTTGGATCCCACATACTCAGTCAGTGAGGTTTCCAGAGGTCAGACCCCCAATGATCATACATTTATCATCTGTCTTGTGGATAGGTATTTTATAGGACGAACCCTTTAAATTTTGGGGGGCATTTTTTCCACCATTTTTGCTAAGTGTATTGTCTCTTTAAACATTTCACAGTGATTATAAGAGGGCTCAACAGTTGTGTCCTGTGTCATGAGAGATGGTGTAACGCGCATCCTTCTGCCATCGCTCTCTCTTATTTCTCATGGTGACGCAAAAAGTCATTTATCGTTATTTTGTTGGAAAGTAGACAAACGACTTTCCTGGAATCATGTTCCCTAAATGTAATGAGGACGGGCTGTAATGTATTCTGAAAATTAATTTCCTTTCCTGCCGCCTCTCCCAAATGCGATGTTTGGACGTCCGATGATTCCAGCCGTTATTGGCCGTACGTGTACATTTGATACTTATTTCCTTCTCGGCTTCTCTATAGCTTAATGTTTCCATAGAACGGATTAATGAACTGAAAAATATACAGCGCCTAAAATGTTATCGGGCAGCCTTGTAATTTTGTATCTGTCAACTGGCGTTCATTATCGAGAGGGATATAATCCGAAATCACAGACTGTCTTGCATAAACATCCCATTATTATTGTCTGCAGATTCGTATCTATTCAACTTTTCCCATCCCTTAAAGTGAACTTGTCATCAATGCAGTTTTTCTTAACTTTAAATGTTGGGAATAAGACTTTATCTCCAAACCAAAGAATCAGTGATAACTTATAGATTAGTGGGGGTACAATTGCTACCAGGACGTATTTTGATGCCAGGATCAGGGCTCGAAAAATCTCCTGTTGGAATGGAATGGACGGAACAGATAATCGGAACGTACGGAATGTTGGGAAATGTGGCTTGATATAATCATCCTCGTGCCCACCCCTCCCCCCCAAACACATCGTTTTAGGGCTTGTTTACTTTCTTGCCAAAAATGATTGCTGATCAGTTACATGTTTGACAATCGTCAGCTCCGGCGTCCCCACCTTCAGGAGTAATCCGGAGGTCACGGACAGTATAGGAGCATCCTGTCCTTCGCTCTCCTGCAATCACATCGTGACAACAGGCCAGTAAAGCCTGTTGTCACGATGTGATTGCAGGTGAGCAAAGGACAGGGGGCTCTTGGAGGTCAGGGAGAGTTTAGGGTCCCCTAGCCTGAGGGACAGTATAGGAACCCCCTGTCCTGCACTCGCCTGCAATCACATCGTGACAACAGGCTAGTAATAATAATTAATTAATAATAATAATTTTATTCATTTATATAGCGCTATTAATTCCACAGCGCTTTACATACACTGGCAACACTGTCCCCATTGGGGCTCACAATTTAGAGTTCCTAACTGTATGTCTTTCGAGTGTGGGAAGAAACCGCAGTACCCGGAGGAAACCCACGCAAACACGGGGAGAACATACAAACTCCTTGCAGATGTTGTCCTTGGTGGGATATGAACCCAGGACCCCAGCGCTTCTAGACTGCAGTGCTAACCACCGAGCCACCGTGCCGCCCTGGATCTCATGATGTGATTGCAGGGGGGGGCGAACAGGGGCCTCCTATACTGTCCCTGACGCTAGGGAACCCTAACTGTCACTGAGCTCTAGATTACCCCTGAAGGTGGGGATGACGGAGTCCCATGCCTTACTAATTTCCTGACCAGATCTAATCTATTACCCCCACCGCCCAGGAAATGAAGGGGCAGGAGTTTGATGGAAACACAGATTAAGACAGACAGAGAAAACCAAAACTCAGACACACAGCAAACTATCAGGAATGAACAGTAACAGACTAAGGAGAAAAGCAAGAGCAGGAAGACAGCAATAAAAAGACATCAAGGATTAACACTACAAACGCTTACGGCACTAATGCACAACAACCAGTAAGTCTGGATAACAACACCTCACCAGACTAGTATAAAGAAGCTATAGCTGGCATTATTGAAATAATCCAGCCAGCATAGACGAGGGGCTGCTGATAAGTCTTTGGCTTTACACAGAAAGAAACGACATAGGATGATGAAACTTTACATTTATTCCACATATTCTCCATTGATGACATCACACTTCTTACATTGGTATTCCAAGTTCTGTGAGCCCTGCAAAAAGAAGGATTTCGGTTGTGCCTCAAAACAGGCATCCATAGCAGCCCTGGCATCAGAAATGGTGTGAAATTTGGTACCCTTGAGGTGTTTCTCCAGGTTTGGAAATGGATGATAGTCGGAGGGAGCTAGATCTGGTGAATAAAGTGGGTGGTCAACCAGCTGGAAGCCCAGCTCTGCCAGTTTTGCTGTGGTCGCTTGTGCAGTGTGAGCGGAGGCATTGTCTTGCAGGAACAAGATTCCCTTGGACAGCTTTCCGCGCCTTTTGGCCTTCAGAGCTGCCTTCAATTGGTCCAAAAGTTTAATGTAATACCTTGTATTTCTGGTGGAACCCTTTTGAAGGTAGTCCACTAGCAGCACGCCCTACTTATCCCAGAACATAGACGTCATCACCGTAGTGGCTGATTTTTGCACCCTGAACTTCTTTGGACGAGTAGAATCACTGTGCCTCCACTCTTTTGACTGCTCCTTGTTTTCAGGGTCATGCAAAGAAATCCAGTTCTCATCCATAGTGACCAGTCGATCCAGGAAGTTCTTATCAGTCCGGAAACGCTGACAAATGGACCAGGAAGTTTTCACTCGCATGCTTGACTGAACTGTTGTCAAACATCTGGGGACCCCCTTTGCAGAAGCTTCCTCATGTCCAAATGTTCATGAATGTGATCAAAGAGACTAACAAGCAACCAAGCAGAGATTAAAGGGTGCTTTACACGCTGCGACATCGCTAACGATATATCGGCGGGGACACGTTGTTGTTAGTGACGCACATCCGGCGCCGTTGGCGACATTGCACTGTGTGACACCAAGGAGCGACAATCAACGATCGCAAAAACTTCAAAAATCATTGATCGTTGACACGTCACCCCTTTTCATAATATCGTTGGTGGTGCATGCCGCTGGTTGTTCGTCGTTCCTGCGGTGTCACACATCGCTATGTGTGACACCGCAGGAACGACGAACATCTCCTTACCTGCGTCCACCGGCAATGTGGAAGGAAGGAGGTGGGCGGCATGTTCCGGCCGCTCATCTCCGCCCCTCCTCTGCTATTGGGCGGCCGCTTAGTGACGTCGCTATGACGCTGAATGCTTCTCCCCCTTGAAGGAGGGATTGTTCGGCGGTCACAGCGACGTCGCTGAAAAGGTATGTGCGTGTGACGCTGCTGTAGCGATTATGTTCACTACGGCAGCGATCACCAAATGTCGCACGAACGACGGGGGCGGGTGCTATCGCGCATGACATTGCTAGCAAACGCTAGCGATGTCGTAGCGTGTAAAGCACCCTTAAGTCTTGCTAGCCTGCCTAAGTCTGTGGGTCGACGTCCGCACCTCCCTGCGCTGATCACAGACATCAGAGAAGTTAGCATGTGGAGTGCCGTAATCTGTAGTTTCCACAGTTCTTGATGCTGCCATGACAGTGGCTGATGCCTTCAAAAATCTTCTTGTGACACCTGTTTAGTCAGGTCAACAGTAGTGATGAGCGAGTACTAAAAAGCTCGGGTGCTCGAAGCTCGGGCCGAGCCTCCCAAGATACTCGTGTACTCGGCCCGAGCAACGAGCCCAATGTTATCCTATGGGAGACCCGAGTATTTTTGTGAAATGACCTCCCGGCAGCATGGAGAAACCCTAAAAATGTCACAAAAGTCTCAGAAGAGTGCTCAAATGACATGGCAACAGCATGGGGAAGACCCCTTGAAGCATTTATCACTCAAAAGTCACAGCTGTGAACAATTTTGTCCGCGTTTTACGCCATTTTTACGGACTCACCAGAAAACCTTCCAAAATGACCCCAAAATGATTTTTCATGGCGGAAATGTTAAGGGCACATACCCAATAGTGAGATAGATCTGGTGTATGTTACTTTTTGAGATCAATACATGAAAGATTTTACGTGAAAACATTGTGTGGCACTCCGATGTCCCTGAGAAGAGACGTACATGAAGGCCTCTTGAGTCTAATGTGCCCATTTTGAGGAAGTGAGTCTTTGTAGTATTTTCCTTTGCCAGGGCAGTCCTAAATTGTGAGGTTCACCAATGCCCCTGCATACAGACGTGCATGAGGGCCTCAAAACATTAAGTGTCCATTGTCAGGAAGTGGGTGTATTATAGTATAGCCCTTAGGCAGGGCAGCCAAAAATTGGGAGGCTCCACATTGTCCCTGGGTAGAGACGTGCATGATGGCCTTTAAACCTGAAGTGCCCATTGTAAGGAAGTGGGTCTATTTCAGTATAGCCCTTTGCCAGGGCAGCCAAAAATTGGGAGGCTCCACATTGTCCCTGGGTAGAGACGTGCATGAGGGCCTCAAAACATTAAGTGTCCATTTTAAGGAAGTGGGTGTATTTCAGTATAGCCCTTAGGCAGGGCAGCCAAAAATTGGGAGGCTCCACATTGTCCCTGGATAGAGACGTGCATGATGGCCTTTAAACCTGAAGTGCCCATTGTAAGGAAGTGGGTCTATTTCAGTATAGCCCTTTGCCAGGGCAGCCAAAAATTGGGAGGCTCCACATTGTCCCTGGGTAGAGACGTGCATGAGGGCCTCAAAACATTAAGTGTCCATTGTCAGGAAGTGGGTGTATTATAGTATAGCCCTTAGGCAGGGCAGCCAAAAATTGGGAGGCTCCACATTGTCCCTGGGTAGAGACGTGCATGATGGCCTTTAAACCTGAAGTGCCCATTGTAAGGAAGTGGGTCTATTTCAGTATAGCCCTTTGCCAGGGCAGCCAAAAATTGGGAGGCTCCACATTGTCCCTGGGTAGAGACGTGCATGAGGGCCTCAAAACATTAAGTGTCCATTTTAAGGAAGTGGGTGTATTTCAGTATAGCCCTTAGGCAGGGCAGCCAAAAATTGGGAGGCTACACGTTGTCCCTGGGTAGAGACGTGCATGAGGGCCTCAAAACATTAAGTGTCCATTTTAAGGAAGTGGGTGTATTTCAGTATAGCCCTTAGGCAGGGCAGCCAAAAATTGGGAGGCTCCACATTGTCCCTGGGTAGAGACGTGCATGATGGCCTTTAAACCTGAAGTGCCCATTGTAAGGAAGTGGGTCTATTTCAGTATAGCCCTTTGCCAGGGCAGCCAAAAATTGGGAGGCTCCACATTGTCCCTGGGTAGAGACGTGCATGAGGGCCTCAAAACATTAAGTGTCCATTGTCAGGAAGTGGGTGTATTATAGTATAGCCCTTAGGCAGGGCAGCCAAAAATTGGGAGGCTCCACATTGTCCCTGGGTAGAGACGTGCATGATGGCCTTTAAACCTGAAGTGCCCATTGTAAGGAAGTGGGTCTATTTCAGTATAGCCCTTTGCCAGGGCAGCCAAAAATTGGGAGGCTCCACATTGTCCCTGGGTAGAGACGTGCATGAGGGCCTCAAAACATTAAGTGTCCATTGTCAGGAAGTGGGTGTATTATAGTATAGCCCTTAGGCAGGGCAGCCAAAAATTGGGAGGCTCCACATTGTCCCTGGGTAGAGACGTGCATGATGGCCTTTAAACCTGAAGTGCCCATTGTAAGGAAGTGGGTCTATTTCAGTATAGCCCTTTGCCAGGGCAGCCAAAAATTGGGAGGCTCCACATTGTCCCTGGGTAGAGACGTGCATGAGGGCCTCAAAACATTAAGTGTCCATTTTAAGGAAGTGGGTGTATTTCAGTATAGCCCTTAGGCAGGGCAGCCAAAAATTGGGAGGCTACACGTTGTCCCTGGGTAGAGACGTGCATGAGGGCCTCAAAACATTGTTCCCATTGCAAAGGAGCGGGTCTCCTGTCGTTGTAATGTCCATTCTGCAAAGAATGGGCGAAAAAATTTACCACTGGGGGTATACCTGAAACAAAGACCTAACTATTGTAACGGTCATCATGATGGCGCATGAGGAGAAGGAGGAGCAGTCCAGCGATTATCCAAAGTCGAGAAGTGTACCCATGGGTGAGTGGAGGTACATGGCAAACTTTAAATTCCGCTCTCATTTGCTGGTGGTGTGGTGAAGTCTGGCCCAATCCAACCCTTGTTCATCTTTATCAGAGTCAGCCTGTCAGCATTTTCAGTTGACAGGCGGGTGCGTTTATCTGTAATGATTCCACCTGCGGCACTAAAAACACGCTCTGACAAAACGCTAGCAGCAGGGCAGGCCAGGACTTCCAAGGCGTAGAGAGCCAATTCATGCCACGTGTCCAGCTTGGATACCCAATAATTGTAAGGCACAGAGGAATGTCGGAGTACAGTTGTTCGATCTGCAAGGTACTCCTTCAGCATCTGGGCAAACTTAGGATTTCTTGTGGCACTACCCCGCACCTCAGGGGCTGTGGTACGTGAGGGGCTGAGAAAACTGTCCCACATCTTAAAGACTGTTCCCCTACCTCTGGCGGATTGGACTTGTGCCTCTCTCGGCTGTACGCCTCGGTTGTCCACTGATTCCTGACCTATGCCGCTAGCGTTTTGTGAGGGGAATGCTTTGCCTACTTCCGTGAGTATGGCCTTCCGAAACTGCTGCATTTTGGTTGACCTCTCATCCACGGGAATAAGAGACAAAAAGTTCTCCTTGTAGCGTGGGTCTAACAGTGTTACCAACCAGTAATGATTGTCGGCCAAGATGTTCTTAACGCGAGGGTCACGAGACAGGCAGCTTACCATAAAGTCAGCCATGTGCGCCAGACTCTTAACAGCCAGGACTTCAGTAGCCTGACCAACAAGATGACTGAACATGCTGTCCTCCTCCTCCTCCTCCTCCTCCTCCTCCTCATCTACCCTGTCCTCTGGCCAGCCACGCTGAATCGAGGATATGACTGGTGTGCATGTCATATCCTCAATTTGGCCGGAGAGTTGCTCCATGTCTTCATCCTCCTCCTCGTCATAGTCCTCCACTGCACGTTGTGATGAGACGAGGCTGGGCTGTGTGTTATCACCCACACCCACTACTGTTTCTTGCTGCAACTCATCGCGCTCCGCCTGCAATGCATCATGTTTGTTTTTCAAAAGGGACCGTTTTAGAAGGCAGAGTAGCGGTATGGTGACGCTAATAATGGCGTCATCACCACTCACCATCTTGGTGGAGTCCTCAAAGTTTTGGAGGATGGTACATAGGTCTGACATCCATCTCCACTCCTCAGGTGTTATGTGTGGAGTTTGACCCATTTCCCGACGGCTTAGGTGATGCAGGTACTCAACAACTGCCCTCTTCTGCTCACATATCCTGACCAACATGTGCAGAGTTGAATTCCAACGCGTGGGGACATCACACACCAGTCTGTGAGCCGGAAGATGCAAACGGCGCTGAAAGCCGGCAAGGCCGGCTGAAGCAGTAGGTGACTTTCGAAAATGTGCAGACAGGCGGCGAACTTTTACCAGCAGATCAGACAGCTCTGGGTATGACTTTATAAACCGCTGAACCACGAGGTTGAGCACATGGGCCACGCATGGAACATGTGTCAGCTGGCCTCGCCTCAAAGCCGCCACCAGGTTCCGGCCATTGTCACAAACGACCTTTCCTGGCTTTAGGTTCAGAGGTGTGAGCCAGTGATCTGCCTGCTGTTTCAGAGCTGTCCACAGCTCTTCTGCATTGTGGGGTTTGTCACCTATGCAGATTAGCTTCAGCACAGCCTGTTGCCGCTTCGCCGAGGCAGTGCTGCAGTGCTTCCAGCTTGTGACTGGTGTGGAGGGCACAGTGGATGAGGATGCGCAGGAGGAGGAGGAGGCTGAAGAGCATGACATTCCGGAGCTGTAGAGTGTGGGTGAAACACTGACTGAGGTAGGGCCTGCAAACCTTGGTGTGGGAAGGACGTGTTCCGTCCCTCGCTCAGACTGGGTCCCAGCTTCCACAATATTAACCCAGTGTGCCGTCAACGAGATGTAGCGGCCTTGCCCACAAGCACTTGTCCACGTGTCTGTGGTTAGGTGGACTTTGGGTGAAACAGCGTTGTTCAGGGCACGTGTGATGTTTTGTGACACGTGGTTATGCAACGCGGGGACGGCACACCGGGAGAAATAGTGGCGGCTGGGGACCGAGTAACGTGGGACAGCTGCCGCCATCAGGTCACGGAATGCTTCTGTCTCCACCAGCCTAAAAGGCAACATTTCCAGCGCAAGCAGTCGCGAAATGTTAGCATTTAGAACTGTGGCATGTGGGGTGTTGGCAGTGTATTTGCGCCTGCGTTCAAAGGTTTGCTGAATGGATAACTGAACGCTGCGCTGGGACAAGGACGTGCTTGATGATGGTGTTCTTTCTGCGTAGGCAACTGCAGGTGCAGGAGTGGAGGAGGCTTGTTCGCAGGCAGCATGGACAGAGGATTGGCTCGCATGCACAACCAGCGAAGACGTAGCAGTGACATCAGCAAGCACTGCTCCTCGACTCTGTTGTACTTCCCACAAAGTCGGGTGCTTGGCTGACATGTGCCTGATCATGCTGGTGGTGGTCAGGCTGCTAGTTTTGGTACCCCTGCTGATGCTGGCACGGCAGGTGTTGCAAATGGCCTTTTTTGAATCATCTGGATCCAACTTAAAAAACTGCCAGACTCGTGAAGACCTAACATTTGTACAGGCACCTTGTGTCGTCGTGTTGTTACGGGGAACGGTTGCCTGACTTCTGCCTGGGACCACCACCCTGCTTCTTACTGCCTGTTGTGATGCTACGCCTCCCTCCCCCTGTGCACTGCTGTCCTCGCTCTGCATATCCTCCTGCCAGGTTGGGTCAGTTACTGGATCATCCACCACGTCGTCTTCCTCTTCCGCACCCTGCTCCTCCTCCTGACTTGCTGACAATTGTGTCTCATCATCGTCCACCACTTGTTGAGACACGTTGCCAACTTCGTGAGAACGTGGCTGCTCAAATATTTGGCTATCTGTACAGACGATCTCCTCATGACCCACTTCAATATGAGCTGGCGAGAGGCCAGAATGTGTGAATGGAAACGTGAACAGCTCTTCCGAGTGTCCAAGTGTGGGATCATTAATGTCCGAGGAGGACGTGTACTCAGCCTGGTGGTAGGAAGGAGGATCAGGTTCAGAAATGTGCGGTGCAGTATCACGGCTACTGACACTTGACCGTGTGGAAGACAGAGTGTTTGTGGTGGTGCCAATCTGACTGGAAGCATTATCCGCTATCCAACTAACAACCTGTTGACACTGGTCTTGGTTCAAGAGCGGTGTACTGCTGCGGTCCCCAAGAATTTGGGACAGGACGTGCGAGCGACTAGATGTGGCCCTTTGTTGTGGCGAAATTAGAGCTTGCCCACGACCTCGGCCTCTGCCTGCACCACCATCACGTCCACTTCCTTGTTCCTTGCCAATGCCCTTGCGCATTTTGCAATGCTGTGCACTGCTGACGTGTATATTCACTACTTGTGCGTTATATCAAAGTTTCTGGAAATTGCACACCAGTGCACCTGTACGCTGCCACCAACAGGCACACACGTGCGGTTTTAAAAACCAAGCACGGACGCAATAATAACCTAACACAGGTTTTAGGAGCAAAAATTAAGAACTCTGACACTATCAGCCACTGCTGACTGACGTGTATTATACACTACACTTGTGCGTTATATAATAGTTTGGTAAACGCACACCAGTGCACCTGTACGCTGCCACCAACAGGCACACACGTGCGGTTTTAAAAACCAAGCACGGACGCAATAATAACCTAACACAGGTTTTAGGAGCAAAAATTAAGAACTCTGACACTATCAGCCACTGCTGACTGACGTGTATTATACACTACACTTGTGCGTTATATAATAGTTTGGTAAACGCACACCAGTGCACCTGTACGCTGCCACCAACAGGCACACACGTGCGGTTTTAAAAACCAAGCACGGACGCAATAATAACCTAACACAGGTTTTAGGAGCAAAAATTAAGAACTCTGACACTATCAGCCACTGCTGACTGACGTGTATTATACACTACACTTGTGCGTTATATAATAGTTTGGTAAACGCACACCAGTGCACCTGTACGCTGCCACCAACAGGCACACACGTGCGGTTTTAAAAACCAAGCACGGACGCAATAATAACCTAACACAGGTTTTAGGAGCAAAAATTAAGAACTCTGACACTATCAGCCACTGCTGACTGACGTGTATTATACACTACACTTGTGCGTTATATAATAGTTTGGTAAACGCACACCAGTGCACCTGTACGCTGCCACCAACAGGCACACACGTGCGGTTTTAAAAACCAAGCACGGACGCAATAATAACCTAACACAGGTTTTAGGAGCAAAAATTAAGAACTCTGACACTATCAGCCACTGCTGACTGACGTGTATTATACACTACACTTGTGCGTTATATAATAGTTTGGTAAACGCACACCAGTGCACCTGTACGCTGCCACCAACAGGCACACACGTGCGGTTTTAAAAACCAAGCACGGACGCAATAATAACCTAACACAGGTTTTAGGAGCAAAAATTAAGAACTCTGACACTATCAGCCACTGCTGACTGACGTGTATTATACACTACACTTGTGCGTTATATAATAGTTTGGTAAACGCACACCAGTGCACCTGTACGCTGCCACCAACAGGCACACACGTGCGGTTTTAAAAACCAAGCACGGACGCAATAATAACCTACTAACAGGTTTTTTTGGGGAGCGACAATTACAGTACAGACAAGTCAGACACTATCTGGACTGTTTTACACTGTGTACACCAGCCCCAGATATGAAGGCTGGTATACGGTCACCACTACCCTGCCTGCCTGCCTGCCTGTATACTGCTACAATAGTCCTGACAAGGACTCTTTTGGTCACTAGCCTGTATTCAGACCTGGCTATACCCTGCCTGTATATAGCAACAATAGTCCTGAGAAGGACTCTGCTACTGTACTCCGACCTGGCTATACCCTGCCTGCCTGTATACAACTAGAATAGTCCTGAGAAGGACTTTTGGTCACACTGTTTGCAGCCCTGCAACTGAAAAAGCTATAAAGGGCCGCAAAGCTTTCCCTGAATCAGCGACACTCTCCCTACACTCACTGTCAGAATAGCTGTGAGCAGAGCACAGCGCGCCGGCCGATATAAAGGCTCGGTGACGCTGTGCAGGCCGGCCAATCACTGCAATTCCACAACTAACAGGGCTGTGGCATTGCAGTGGTCTGCCAGCCAATCCCTGCATGAGGGCTGGCTCTCAAAAGAGCGCCAACATGCAGAAATGAAGACCACGAGTAAAGCACGAGTATCGCGAGATTACTCGGTCCCCGCCGAGCAGCCCGAGTACAGTGATACTCGTGCGAGTACCGAGTAGTGACAAGCATGCTCGCTCATCACTAGTCAACAGCGGAGAATGATCTGTCCTGTTTGCATAGACTGTCATTGCTCTCGGCATCACCATGTGTTGCTGAGAATTATGATGTATAAGGCTAAGAAATAATTTTACCGAAAGCAAAACACATTTACAATCATAGAGCAGAGTGAAGCTCCGGTCCCAGAGTTGCCACAAGTTTCTCAAGCATGAGAGACAATCATGACAGTTGCTGGCCGCTCAATGAAGTTTTCGTAGGGGCTTTTCCTGTCGTCCTAAATCATATTGCCCCAACTTTTGGCCTCCTACAGATTTTGGCGCACCCATGGACAACCCCATTCAACAAAACTCAGTACAGATTAGTCTCAATGGCTTCAAAACTAGGTATCCTGCATCAAAAAATTGCCGCCATAGACTATTTTATACCCATTGAAAGCACACTATTAGGCAACTGTGACTAACCTGGTTTACGAGTTTTCTTACGCCAACTGGTGGTCTCCACAAGAGGAGACCTCCGTTGATGGCATATCATCCAGCCTTCGATACCCTGCTCTATGATAATGGGCCAAAAATATCAGAACCAGCTTTTCACAGATCCATTTAGAGAAGACTATGCTGTTATCCCAAGTCAATGTGTTTTGTTAAAGGGGAAAAAAATTTGACAACCAACCACCAATAGATGGTAATAGGTAGACCTCTGGAGAAGACCTAATTGGCAAACTCCAAGAGATATGGCACATATACCATAGAAAACACCAAAAATTCAGACTCTAGCGTGAAGAGGACTCAATGACACGCATACTACCTTTATTTTTGGAAAATGTGCAGTGGTAACTTGACAGATCTACGGGGAACGGGTGTAAACTTTTATCCAAGAAGTAAAGTCAGAGACAGAAGTTGGGGCTGACAGCACAAGTGGTCGATCTTTCCAGAGTTTACGCAGAAACAAAACAGAAGAGTCACATTCCAGACCCAGCTTATCCTAAAAGTGACAGCTCCGGACAGCTGGTCCAGATCTATCGTCCTCTCGGTCAGGAATGAAGGTCAATGCTACGTTGATGGAATTCACAGCACCTGAGACCCCAGATATGGATAGGTTATATCGATGACAGCTAGGCGTTCCTTGATATATGCCCCTTCTATTCGTACGAGCCACTCGCCTCGAAGACAGGCCTCCTCCATAACAAGACATATTTCATCCTCAGTAGACACCTTTGTGGCTGCTTATGAAAACCTTGACTCAGTAGTAAAGATGTATCCTGTATTATGTTCACGGATAATCTCAGGACTGCGCCAAAGGCTCCAAACTGTCTACGGTGCAGCCTTGTGTTATAAAACAAGAGGAGCCTTGCATACAAACCCCATAAAAATATTACAAACAACATCAACATCCGTGACTCCTTACAAATGCCTGTAGACATCTTGACAGAATATAAAAAGGCAAAAATCTTGACCATTTTCACAGTTCAGCAAAGCAGGAGAAAGTTTTATAGGTTACTGGAGTTGAGATTTTTTTTCCTATGCTGTTTTTATTATTGATGTCTCTTTATAATGGTCAGAGCGCCGTAGTTTTGATAGTGAACCTGAAAACATCTGTATTGACATGGATCTAAATGATAACGTTCAGACACCACTAGGGGGAGCCTGGGAGCTGACTGTAGACTGTCCATAAATTGAATTCAATAATAATACTGTATACGTTAGCTTATAAGATCCCCTAGTTGTGGAATAATGTAATAATTTAATTAGTTTACATTTACTTTATGTGATGGTGTTATATTGTGGGTTGTGTATTATTTTGTGTAGGTTCGTATTTAAGGAGCCTTGCTCCATTCATTCTGTGTATTTCTTGTCTTGTCTGCAGGTTAATTAGCTCAGCTCAGTTACCATTTGCTTGCTTTGTGTGTACATTGTCCTTTTTTGCAGATTAATCACCCCATGCCGGGCTTTTGTCCCTAAGTCTGGGGGAGGGGGCCTGGAATCCACCCAACGTCTCTGCTTACCAGGGGGATTATTCAGTCTGGCTAAGAAGGAGTAGAGAGAAGCAGGAAGATACATCCTCTGGGGGAGAAGCTGCAGCTACAGGCAGCAACCCAGAGAGTTGTTGAGAAACCCCAATTTACCTGGAAAAGGACTGCTGGAGGATTGTGACTAACCTCCCGGGATATTTATGCCATTACTGGATGATTTTACCCTCCGTGTGGTGGATTATGTTATGGATCGTCTGATTTGCATGGAATAAAGGATCTTTGGATTGTTCTCCCATCTCCCACTCTATTGATTGTATGATATTGGAAAAGAATCTCGTGACACTTTAATTAAAATATATTTTTCCTTTCACGCAAAGCCTGTAGAAAAGCATGGTCATGTTGCCCTAACCTCTCACAAGCTAAAACAGCTTTTTGTGCATATACCCATATAGTATGTATAGGAACTTTCCTTAGTCTCTTTCCATGTAACTTGAAATCCACTCTTTTTTAGTGGACATTTCCTCATCATCCTTTTGCCAGCATGATAGGTGCAGGAACTTCCTAAACTGAAAGCTCACCTTTGTGTTATGTCATGCAGTGTGACAGACAGAAGAGCACGAGCTGAAAGACTTAGGCGGGCTTTGCACACTACGACATCGCAGGTGCGATGTCGGTGGGGTCAAATTGAAAATGACGTACTTCCGGCATCGCATGCGACATCGTAGTGTGTAAAGCCTAGATGATACGATTAACGAGCGCAAAAGCGTCGTAATCATATTCATCGGTGCAGCGTCGGCGTAATCCATGATTACGCTGACACGACGGTCCGATGTTGTTCCTCGCTCCTGCGGCAGCACACATCGCTGTGTGTGAAGCCGCAGGAGCGAGGAACATCTCCTACCGGCGTCACTGCGGCTTCCGTAGAATATGCGTAAGGAAGGAGGTGGGCGGGATGTTTACATCCCGCTCATCTCCGCCCCTCCGCTCCTATTGGCCGCCTGCCGTGTGACGTCGCAGTGACGCCGCACGACCCGCCCCCTTAATAATGAGGCGGGTCGCCGGCCAGAGCAACGGTCGCAGGACAGGTGAGTCCATGTGAAGCTGCCGTAGCGATAATGTTCGATACGGCAGCGGGGGCGGGGACTATCGCGCTCGGCATCGCAGCATCGGCCTGCGATGTCGCAGCATGCAAAGTGCCCCTTAGACAACCCCCATCTTCCTTTTGATAGGCAAAGACCTGATGTGATTTCTGTAGAGAGACAAAGATCCACCCCAACTTCCTGTACAATGACAAACATCCATCCCCATATCTTGTAAAGAGACAAAGATCCACCCTTACGTCTTGCTTCTTGTAGACAGATAAATACACTCTCTCTCCCATTGAAAGATCTGCCCCTACTTCCTTTATAGAGACAAAGTCCCCCCCCCAACATCCTGCATATAGACAAAGACCTCGCCACTTTCCATATAGGGACAAAGACTCCTCCTTTACTGTAAAGAGACAAAGACCTGCCCCCATCTCCTATAAAACAATAGACAAAGAGCCTCCCCACTTTCTATAGAGACGAAGACTCGCCTCATTTCGTCTGGAGCAGTGTTTCTCAACTCCAGTCCTCTAGACCCACCAACAGATCATGTTTTCAGGATTTCCTTAATGTTGCACAGGTGATAGAATTATTCCCTGTCTAACATTGAGGAAAACCTGAAAACATGATCTGTTGCTGGGTCTTGAGGACTGGAGTTGAGAAACACTGGTCTGGAGAGACAAAGACTTGCCCTCACTTCCTGTAAGGACAAAAAAAGGTCACTTACTTCCTGTAGAAAGAAAAAAATCCCCCCAACTTCCTGTGAAAGGAAAAAGACCCTTGCCACTTTTTGTAGCGAGATAAAGCCCCTCCCCTACTTCCCACAGAAAAACAAATCTACTCCAATTTCCTATAGAAAGACAAAGAACTGCCTCCATTTCTTGTAGAGAGACAAAGACCCATCCTCACTTCCTGTAGAGAGACAAAGAACTGTCCTCACTTCCTGCAGAGACAGAGCCGCCTCCATTTCCTGTAGAGAGACAAAGAGCCACCTCCACTTTCTATAGAGAGAAAAAGACCTGCCCTCACTTCCTGTAAAGAGATAAAGTCTCGTCACACTTCCTCTACAGACAAAGACCCACCTCCACTTTCTATAGAGAGACAAAGACCCGCCGCACTTCCTGTAGAAACAAAGACCCGCCGCACTTCCTGTAGAAACAAAGACCCGCCGCACTTCCTGTAGAAACAAAGACCCGCCGCACTTCCTGTAGAAACAAAGACCCGCCGCACTTCCTGTAGAAACAAAGACCCGCCGCACTTCCTGTAGAGACAAAGACCCGCCCCACTTTCTGTAAAGAGAAAAAGACCTGCCCCCACTTCCTGTAGAGAGACAAAGACCCACCTCCACTTCCTGTAGAGAGACAAAGACCCACCTCCACTTCCTGTAGAGAGACAAAGACCCACCTCCACTTCCTGTAGAGAGACAAAGACCCACCTCCACTTCCTGTAGAGAGACAAAGACCCACCTCCACTTCCTGTAGAGAGACAAAGACCCACCTCCACTTCCTGTAGAGAGACAAAGACCCACCTCCACTTCCTGTAGAGAGACAAAGACCCACCTCCACTTCCTGTAGAGAGACAAAGACCCACCTCCACTTCCTGTAGAGAGACAAAGACCCACCTCCACTTCCTGTAGAGAGACAAAGACCCACCTCCACTTCCTGTAGAGACAAAGACTCGACCCCACTTCCTGTAAAGAGGAAAAAATTCGCCACCACTTCCTGTAGAGAGACAAAAACCTGCTTCCACTTCCTGTAGAGCGAAAAAGACCCACCACCATTTCCTGTATAGAGATAAAGGCCTGCCTCCACTTCCTGTAAAAAGACAAAGACCCGCCGCACTTCCTGTGGAGAAAATAACTCAACCCCACTTCCTGTAGAGATAAAAAGACCTACCACTACTTCCTGTATAGAGATAAATGGCTGCCTCCACTTCCTGTAGTGAGACAAAGACCACCTTCACTTCCTGTAGAGAAGCAAAGACCCTAGTCACTTCTTATAAAAGATAAAGCCCTGAGCCATTTTCCATAGACAACAAAAACCACTCCGACTAACCTGTAGAGCGACAAAGGCCTGCCCACTTTCCTGTAGAGACACACAGAAACGATCCTCTTTCTCTAATCCAGTGTTTCCCAAACTCCAGGCCTCACGACCCCCGACAGGTCATGTTTTCAGAATTTCCTTAATATAGCACAGGTGAAGTCTTGATAATGATTCCATCACCTGTTCAATAGTAAGAAAATCCTGAAAACATGACTTGTTGGGGGCCATGAGGACTGGAGTTTGGGAAACTCTGCACTAATCCATTTTGCCTACAGATTATACTTAACAAAAGTTAGTGAATAGCAAGCTGAACATAAGAGAAACCATTTTCAGAGGTAAGACAACAAGATTTATAAATAATGTCATTTGCAGGTAAAAGTACAGGGACTTATCAGGAACCATGTAAGGATATAAGGGGGTAAGGGTACATTCACATGTTGTAAATTTGATAGCACACTCCTGTGGCAATAATGGGTGCATAAGAGTGACGCCCCTGAACTAGTCAGGGTGTCACAAGGGACTGCACTCCTTTCTTCTTTTGGTGCAGGACTCAACCCCCCATGGTTCTGACATCCCAAACGTTGGTATTGCTCCATCAGCATCCAAATCCTAGTCAAACCTCACACCACACCCTGTCATCAGTGGGTGGTCTAGCTGGAATAGGTCCACTTGCCTAGGGGTCAGGCTGGTGGGAGAGAGGAAGTCAGTGAGAGGAAGTTTAGAGCAAGGTTTAGGCAGAACAGCAGTAGCTCCCAAAGAGTGAGGAGCTGGGAGTTGGAGCTCCCTGGGGTCTTTTGGCTAGGTCGCAGGCGGTGGTCTGGGACCAAAGGAGTCGGAGACCCGGTTGCAGGGTATTGGAGAAGGGTGTCCGGCTTAGTTTAGGAGAACGGTCAGCACCGGAGTACCTAGTAACCGAACCGGTACTGAGCAAGGCGGGGTACTGGACCCTAGATCAGGAAGTAGCTTCATACAAGATGATAATTAACCTGTGGAGGATAGTCTCTTTAAGAACTTTCCCCAAGAGCTCAGAGATCGAAGGCACCAACACAAAGAGGGGGATAGGGCTTTCCAGCTTATGGAGCCCACTGAAATCCCAAGGTTCAGCCATCGAGAGCATAGCTTCCCTGCTTAACAGTCAGGAGCGGGACCCCAACAGCTTCAAGCGGAGGGGTCACTCAGAACATCTAAAATACAGTGCATGGAGGCAGGGTACAGACCATCAGCAATACCAATGGGAGCGGACTCTCGGACGAGCTCCCTTGAAGTGGCAGCGGCACCCAGAGACTTGGTTTACTACTGTGTCAGAGTCTGCTTTCTGGTCGCATCACTACCAACACGGCCTGAGTGAGTACACTGTCCTCCCCTTCTTCCAATCTGCACCACGCTCCCCTACTCCTCCACCATCCATAGTCCCGGGGCTTCCCCTACCCGTGGAGGGAACATCATCTGGCTGCCCCACTCCATCTCCCCCGGGTACTCCCATCGGCAGCGGCGGTACTCCCCTTACCGCAAACCACGGGTGGTGTCACGAACTCTACCCTTGTAAATAGCCCCCTTTCCATTTGAAGTGGCCGCGAACCCCGGGTCCGGAGACCCTCGAGCCACGGTAACCCCCGGATCTGAGCAGTAAGACTGCTGCAGGGGCGGCACATAGGCGGTCAGAGCCCTGGGAATGCTTTACTGCAAAATCACCGTCATCGGGTTTTTACTATGTTATCAGAGACCCTGATTCCAGTGATATGTCACTTACTGGTTTGCTTGCTGCAGTTTGGTTAAGAAAAATCACAGTTTTCTCTGCTGCAGATCTAGCAGTGCTGAGAATGCTGAGCTGTTTATAACTACCCCTCCACACACACATTTGGAGCCAATCAGATGCCTCCCTGATGGTATTACATGATGGACAAGTATCTGCCTATGTTGATCATCATGGAGGACACTATTAAGCGAGCTTTACACGCTGCGACATCGCTAGCATCTGCTAGCGATGTTGAGCATGATAGCACCCGCCCCCGTCGTACGTGCGATATTGTGTGATCGCTGCCGTAGCGAACATTATCGCTACGGCAGTGTCACACGCACATACCTGCTGTGCGACGACGCTCTGGCCGGCGAATCACCTCCTTTCTAAGGAGGCGGTTCGTGCAGCATCACAGCGACATTACACGGCAGCCGTCCAATAGAAGCGGAGGGGCGGAGATGAGCGGGCGGAATATCCCACCCACCTCCTTCCTTCCGCATTGCCGGTGGAGGCAGGTAAGGAGATGTTTGTCGCTCCTGCGGTGTCACACACAGCGATGTATGCTGCCGCAGGAACGACGAACAACATCTTTAATAAACAGAAAACGATTTTTTGTTTCAGGACGACCTCTCCGCGGCAAACGATTTTGGCCGCTTTTACGATCGTTTAAGGTTGCACATAAGTGTCACACACTGCGATATCGTTAATGACGCCGGATGTGCGTCACAAACAACGTGACCCCGACGATAATTCATTAACGATATCGCAGCGTGTAAAGCCCACTTTAGTCCCAAACACCATTTGATTAAATACAGCTCCAAACTTGCAGGACCGTCCACTATGCTTCACTGCTCCTGCTGTGACGCCCCTGGATTATCAGGCCGTCACAGGGTACTGCACAAGCTGCCCTTTCGTGCAGTATTCCGTCTCCCTCTTGGTTCTGGATCCCTATCTAAATAGTGTTGCTTCCAACAGCAAATCAAATCGTAGATACACCCTGCACCACACATAACTGACACACCAGTGGACGGCTTGAGTGTAACAGAGTTGCCCACCTGGGGGGTCAGGGAGGGGAGGTGAGGAGTGTAGTCAGTGAGTAGAAAGTAGTGAGAGTGAGAGGAAGTCGGGAGCGGTGACTCCTGAAGGAACTGTCTAGGTTGCTGATGGTGGTCTGGGCCTAGAGGAGTCGGACCCCCGATCGCAGGGGATTGTGGCCAGGTGTCAGGACCTGTCGAGGAGAACAGCTGGCAGCCTGGCACTGTCACCGGTCCGGGACCTAAGGCATGACTGGGTACACGGACCATAGCTCGGGGAGTAGTTTCAGGCAACCCGATAATTCACCTGAGGAGAACGGAGCCTTTATGATCTGTTCCCACCCACTCCAGAATCGGGGCAGTAGCGCAACAAGGGGGATAGGACTTTCCAATCCAAAACGGTCCAGAAAATCCCAAGCGTGAGCCCTGAGAGCAAGCTCCCATGCTTAGCCATAGTGGGGAGCGAGGCCCGGCTGGTTCCATGCTACCAGGCCATCAAGTTGAAGTACAGTACACTAAGTGCCAGGAGGCAGGACACAGATCACCAGGCAACACTATTGGGGACGGGACCCGGACAAGCTCCCTTCGGCGGCAGCGATACACAGAGACTTGGTTTACCCAGTTGTCAGTGTCTGCTTCTGGACTGAGTGAGTACGAGAGTGACCCCTGGACCCCACGGTACCCCTCTACACTGAGTCCCCTACCCGTGGAGGGCTGCCCCACTTCATCACCCCGGGTACTCCCAGCGGCGGTACTTCCCAAATTACCGTACACTACGGGTGGTGTCATGTACTATATAACAACTCCCCTGTAAATATCACCCCCCCCTCTTACATTTGGAGTAGCCGCACGACCCCCGGGTCCGGAGACCCTCGAGCCACAGCGAAACCGGATCCGAGCAGCTCGGTTGCTGCTGCCACGGGGGCGGCACACTGCAGACTCTCATTATTGTGCCACTCTCTAGCCAACCATTATACAAACCTCCTTGTGTTACAGCCAAATATTTCGCATTTTGACTCATCAGTACAGAGCACCTGCTGACATTCTTCTGCACCTCAGTACAGTTTTCATGCACAGTTGAGTAGCTTTGCATTGGTTCCATGTTTTTTTCCATAATTCTTCCTTGAGGACCACTACTGACCAAACTTCTCTGAGCAGTAGATCGGGGTAGCTTGGTCCCACTAGTTGCTGTCAGTTCTGAGCTGATGGCACTGCTGGACATCTTCCAATTTCAAAGGGAATTATGTTGTGTCCTTCATCTGTAGCATTAAGTCTCCTTAGACGACCTCTGCGTCTACGCTTCTCAACTTTGCCCATTTCTTGGTGCTTCTTTAAAACAATTTGAACAGCTCATCTTGAAACTTTAGTCTGCTTTGCAAACTTTTCAAGAGCAAGACGTGGCTGATGCAGTATAACTACCTTGTGTCTTTTTTCTTGGTTCAGTCTCACTATGGTTTATGACCTGTGTCATGAAACTGTGTTCCACAACCTCACCTTTGTATCAGAGTTTGGTTGGTCGACACCCAGTTTTAAGCCTCCTACATAGCCGTTTCTGGTTCAGTTAAAGGGATTGTTCACTATTTGGAGAACCTTTTTTTTATTCCCCATGTGCAACCCCATAAAAATCAAAAAGCCTAAACTCACCTCCGGTGTTGGTGTGGTATAACTTTTGACGCTGGAGATGGTAAAGCAGTGAACAGGAGTGGACCCACTGGAACACAGGGGGGCCCTAGGATTACCCTTTAATGGGAAGGGCTTGACTAAGCGCCCACCGTGAGGCAGACGCCAGGTGCCACTCCCAGGGCAGAGACTGGTTCTGTTGCAGCTGACCCTCAGGGCAAGGAAGGCCACAGATGCAAACAGGCCAAGTTGCTAGCGAAGACAGGGACCATCAGGAAGGCTGAGGCAGATAGCACATCCAGGACGGACAGGTACAGTAACTAGTGTAGACATGGCCCTCCGGGATGGCTGGGTCAGATACCACGACCAGAAAGGACAGGCAGAGTCACTAGTATAGACAGGAACCACCGGGACAGCTGAGGCAGATAGCACTGTCACTAGTATAGACAGGGGCTACTGGGAGGGCTGAGGGTAAAAGAATGGATATGACGGACAGGTACAGTCACTAGTGTAGACAGGGACCACCAGGATGGCTGGGTCAGATAGCACGACCAGAAAGAACAGGCAGAGTCACTAGTGTAGACAGGGACCACTGGGATGGCTGGGTCAGATAGCACGACCAGAAAGGACAGGATAGCATGGCCAGGACAGACAAGCACAGTGACTAGTATAGACAGGGGCCACTGGGACAGCTGAGGCTAAAAGCACAGCCACGACAGACAGGGACAGGGTATCAGCAGGGCAAGGATACAGGAATGTACACTGGCTAGGGAACAGACAGTGGACAAGGGAACCTGACAACTACTTGGGGAGCAACAAATCACTAACTAACTAAACACGTTGCTCAGTCACCTCCCCTAGTGGGAGAGTGCCATAAGTACCCAGTGCCTCTGAGGGATAGGCTGAGAGGCACTTCCAAGAAATGATGCACTGACCCTTTAAGAGAAGGGCAGCAGTGCGCAAGCATGCCCTAGGAGCACTCCCGGAGGACCTGTGAGGCATGCATAGGTCCCAGCAGAGGGGAGATCGAGCAGTGCAGGGACGCTGGCACTACACGTGGTTCCAGCAGTGTCGGAACTCTCATTCCTGGGGCTCACGTTACTTTGAGTTCCGTGACTAAATAGTGCACAACCCCTATAAGGACTTTGTTTCAACTTACATATGAAATGCTGATCATTGTCACCTGTATGATATAATTGGTTATTTATACACCTGACTATAGTCCTACAAAATCCAGGACTATGTGCACCTAGAGGAACTGACGCTGTCCCGAAGGTAAAGGGATGCCGCACCAAATATTGATGTGACTTAGATTTCTCTTCTATTTCTAAAAACATTCTCACTTTGCAGTATTTTTTCCACAAGTCCTTAGAACTTTGCCCAGTCCTGCGACTTTTTCTTAGCGCCCCCAGATACATATGTGAGGGTTCTGAAATTAGTGAAATCCTTTCGACAGTTGACTGTATCATTTTTCCATTTCCATGCCCCGATATACTGTATAATTCATGTATAATAGTCCTAGCAGAAGACTCAGTGGTGGTAGAATGCTGATATATGATGGTTTAGCTGATATTCCACAATACGAGATGATGTTATTTATCGCGGTGGGGGCGGTGGAGAGATAAATCCAAAAATAAAAGATGACTGTGAAGATTCCACAGGGGGCCGGAAAGGCGGCTGGAGACAGATAGAACAAACAGCATTTAGTTGTGTAAACTCTGGGACTATTTTCATAAGGCTCAGGCCACCAAAGCGCAGTCATTTCGGAGGACTCCGACACTGAGAGCCTTGGCTGGATACCGGGCCGTGTTTATTGAACGACTTTTCTTTTGACAGAAGCCAAGATGGAAATGTTTGTTGTTCTATGTATAAAAATCCAGAATCAGGACATGAAGTATCAAAGGGCATTTACCCCACTCCCTCCCCCATAAGAGGTCAGTCTTAGCTATTGGGAGCAAACGAGGCTGTCAGCTACTAGATAGGAGCCTACAAATGTCTACACCGGGATCTTTTGGGTCCAATACCTCTCTAACTGAGAAATTGATGGCACATCCAACCAGTTGCACCTTTACTGGGTGGCGACAGATCTAGCAGAGCATGTTCTTCAAGGTAGTAGGTGTTAAGGCTGCGTTACACGCTACGATATAGCTAACAATATGTCGTCGGGGTTACGGAATTCGTAACACACATCCGGCATCGTTAGAGATGTCGTAGCGTGTGACACGTCCGAACGACTGTTAACGGACAGAAATACTCACCTTATCGTTGCTCGTTGACACGTCGTTCATTTTCATAATGTCGTTCCTCCTTCTGCGCGCCGGTTGTTCGTCGTTCCTGAGGCAGCACACATCGCTACGTGTGACACCCCGGGAACGACGAACACAGCTTACCTGCATCCCGCCGGCAATGAGGAAGGAGGGAGGTGGGCGTGATGTTACGCCAATCCGCTTCTATTGGGTGGCCACTGTGTGACGTCGCTGTGACGCCGAACGTCCCTCCCCCTTCAGGAAGAGGATGTTCGCTGCCCACAGTGATGTCGTTAGGGAGGTAAGTACATGTAACAGGGGTTAACGACATTGTGCGCCACGGGCAATGAATTGCCTGTGACGCACAAACGACGGGGGCGGGTGCGATCGCACAATATATCGTAGCGCATAACGCCGCCTTTAGGGGAGTGTCAACATGCCATAATTTCCCTTATAGCATCCTGGAGGGGATTCCAAGTGAGCATGCAAAAGCAAATTTCACCAGTAACCATGCAGCTATTCCTAGACCATCTACAAATGCATTACCAGCTCCATCACGTTCCTGCACATACATACTTCTCTCTTCCCTGCCAAAGGCAGAGAAAAGTGCTGTAGTGCGCATGCGTCAGCTTTACTTCCAGTTTAGTTAGTGATTTTTTTCCCGGCGCAAGCGCATTACGGTTGCAGCTTTACTACTGTAGTCAAAGGTGTAGCTGGGTGGCGGCGGATCTAGAAAGAGCATGTTCTTATGGTGGTAGGTGATAGGGGAGTGCCAACGTGCCATATTTTCACTTTTAGCATCTGGGAGGGGATTCCAAGTGAGCACGCAAAAGCAAATGTCATCAGTAACTATGCCGCTATCCCTAAACCATGCCCCACCAAATCCATTTCCTGCTCCATCGTGCTCCTGTTCTCTTTTCCCTGCCAAAGGCAGAGCAAAGTACGTCCAGTTCGTTAGCGCTCTTTTCCTAGCGCATGTGCATTAGTGTTGCACCTTTTCTATAGTCAAAGGTGTAGATGGGTGGTGGCGGATCTAGCAGAGCATGTTCTTCAAGGTGGTAGGTGTTAAGGGAGTGCCAATGTGCAATGTATTCACTTATAGGCTTATAGTATCTGGGAGGGGATTACATGTAAGCACGCAAAAGCAAATTTCACTAATAACCATGCCGCTATTCCTAAAAGATGCCTCTACAAATGCACCATGCCCCTCCAAATCCCTTACGAGCTCCATCGCGTTCCTACGCATGCGCACTTCTCTATTCCCTGCCAAATGCAGGGCAAAGTACTATAGTGGGCATGCGTTGGATTTACTTCCAGTTAATTGGTGCTCTTTTCCCAGCGTATGAGCAATACAGTTCCACCTTTACTGCAGTCAAAGGTGTAGCTAGAGGTGACAGATCTAGCAGAGCATGTTCTTCAAAGTGGTAGGTGTTGGGGGAGTGACAACTTGCCATATTTTCGCTTATAGCATCTGGGAGGAGAATTCAAGTGAGCACGCAAAAGCAAATTTCACCAATAACCATGCCGCTATTCCTAAACCATGCCCCTCCAAAACCATTTCCTGCTGCAATCGCGTTCCTGCGCATGCACACTTCTCTCTCCCCTGCCAAAGGCAGAGCAAAGTGCTGTAGAGTGCCTGCATCGGCTTTATTTCCAGTTAGTTGGCGCACTATTCCCGGCGCATGCACATTACAGTTGCACCTTTACTGTAGTCAAAGGTGTTGCTGGGTGGCGGCGGATCTAGTAGATCATGCTCTTCAAGGTGGTAGGTGTTAAGGGAGTGCCATTATGCCATATTTTCACTTATACCATCCGGAAGGGGAATCCAAGTGTGCATGCAACAACTAATTTCACCAGTAACCATGCCGCTGATCATATACCATGCCATTCCAAACCCGCTGCATTGCACTCCGTCGCATGCGCACATCTCTCCTCCCTGCCAAAGGCAGAGCAAAGTACTATAGTGCGTTTACTTCTAGTTCGTTGGCACTCCTTTCCTGGTGCATGCGCATTACAGTACTTTGCTCTGCCCTTGTCAGGGAAGAGAGAAGTGCGCATGCACAAGAGCACAAGTGACAATACTGTGTAAATGACCTGATCGACGTGAAGAAGGAAAAGAGGACGGCAATTGTGGGAACAGAAGAGTCACCGGACCAAGACCAAAGACTCCCATCGGATCGGACTGCGCCGAGTGTGAGTAATAAAAGGTCTTTTTTGTGCTAAGCAAGAAAACTTAATAAAATGCTGTAAAGATGGTGGCCGTACTTTATATTGGGAAAACTTGGAGACAGGTTCCCTTTGATATTGTCTTTTGAGAATCCATCCTGAAAAATTTCCTCACCACAACGAAAAATTCACAGTTCTGCAGTGTCGATTTTTCCATTATCATGTTCCCTGTATGGTAAAACTGACCTGGCATTATGATTCCCCAGGTCACTACGAGTTTGTAGATACCAAACATGTATAGGTTATTTTATTTATTTGGTGAAAAAATGTAAACATTTGTCCAAAAAATTGTGCTTTTGTCCTCATTTTTCAAGATGCGTAACGTTCTAATTTTCGGGATCTTGGCCTGTGTGAGGCCTTATATGTTGTGCCCGAAACTGATGTTTTTACAAATACACTTTTTTTTCCATATACTTTCATTTCGTTTTTGGACATTTATATATTCAAATGTACTTTTACCTGCTTTTATATAGTTTTATATACTTAGATTTAGTTCTAATACTTCTATACCCTTATATGTATGTTTACGCACATTTATATACCATAATTTTATTTAGCTTTTATGCTTTTAGATACCATTCTCATATATACTTTTACATACTTTTATATAGTTTTAGATATTTTTATTTAGTTCTAATACCTTTATACACATATATGTATGTTTACATACTTTTATTATTTTATATACTTTTATTTAGTTTATATACTTTTATATGCAGTACTTATGTTTTGTTTCATACTTTTATAAAGTTTTACAAACTTTTATTTAGTTTTTATAATTTTATACAGTTTTATATACTTTTACATACTGAAATTTTATATAGTTTTATATACTTTTACTTTGTTCTAATACTTTTATACAATTATATGTCCATTTATATAATTTTTATACACTTTTATTTAGTTTTAATACATTATTATACAATTCTCATTGGTCCTTTTACATTGGTTATATACTTTTATTTAGCGCTTATACTTTATACACTTTTATATAGTTTTATATACTTTTATTTAGTTTTAATACTTTTACATATAATTCTTATATGTACATTTACATACTTTTATATCATTTATATACTTTTATTTAGTTTTACTACATTAAAATACAATTTTCATTAGTACTTTTTATCGTTTATATACTTTTATTTAGTTCTTATACTGATACACTTTTATATACAGTAGTTTTATACACTTTTATTTAGTTTTAGTACTTTTATAAACAATTCTCATATGTACTTTTCATACTTTTATTTCGCTCTTATACTTTACACACTTTTATTTAGTGTTATATACTTTTATTTAGTTTTATACTTTTATATATGGTACTTGTAATTACTTTTACATACTTATATATAGTTTTATATATTTTTATTTAGTTTTATACTTTTGTATAGGGAACATGTAAGTACTTTCACATACTTGTATATCGTTTTATATACTTTTATATACTTTTATGTACTTTTACATACTTGTATATAGCTTTTTATACTTTTATTTAGTTGAATACCTTTGTATAGGGAACGTATAAGTACTTTTACATACTTGTATATAGTTTTATATACTTTTATTTAGATCTTGTACTTTATACACTTTTATTTGGTGTTCTATACTTTTGATTAGTTTTATACTTTTATATATGGTACTTGTACTTACTTTTACATACTTATATATAGTTTTATATACTTTTATTTAGTTTTAAACTTTTGAATAGGGAACATGTAAGTACTCTTACATACTTGTATATAGTTTTTTATACTTTTATTTAGATCTTGTACTTTATACACTTATTTAGTGTTATACACTTTTATTTTTGTTTTATACTTTTATATACGGTACTTGGAAGTACTTTTACATACAGTTTTATATACTTTTATTTAGTTTTATACTTTTGTATAAGGAACATGTAAGTACTTTTACATACTTGTATATAGTTTTATATACTTTTATTTAGTTTTATACTTTTGTATAAGGAACATGTAAGTACTTTTACATACTTGTATATAGTTTTATATACTTTTATTTAGTTTTATATTTTGAATAGAGAATATGAAAGTACTTTTACATACTTGTACATAGTTTTATACACTTTTATTTAGTTTTATACTTTTGTATAGGGAATATGAAAGTACTTTTACATACTTATATATAGTTTTATATACTTTTAGTTTTATATTTTGAATAGAGAATATGAAAGTACTTTTACATACTTGTACATAGTTTTATACACTTTTATTTAGTTTTATACACTTTTATTTAGTTTTATATTTTTGTATAGGGAACATGAAAGTACTTTTACATACTTGTATATGGTTTTATATACTTTTATTTAGTTTTATACTTTTGTATAGGGAACATTTAAGTACTTTTGCATACTTGTATATAGTTTTATATGGTTTTGTACACTTTTATATACTTTTATATACTTTTTAGTTTTTCTATACTTCTAGATTCAAATTATCTAATAAGTCAACACTTCTCAAGCCCCTCTGATGCCGGATTAAAGGAATATATTATATTTATATGCATAGTAACTAGCAATGAGGCTGCCAAAGGAGAGTTAGATCCAGATGAGCAAAGTCTGGAAGCAGATTAAATGTATTAATAACACCTGTGGGGGGGAAAAAACAGCTACAGATATCATGACAGCTATAGGTAGTTCTTGATAAAGTATTTCAATGGTAATTTGTGGTAACAAGTCGACTTTAAAAAAAAATGACCTGCAAATCCCTGGAACAAAACAGCTGCTGCTGGTAGTAAAGGAGGGGTGGGTTGCGCCGTGGCCTGACAGGTACATTTTGAGTTTTGATAAAGCCCAGGCGGCTCCGGTTGTTTATCTAGCGCTACAGTTGAGGCTGAATCTATTTGTCACCTGAAGCTAATGCCCCTGGGGCATTAGAGAGTAGCGTGCAGAGAGAGCCAATCCAGCTGCTGGATAAGTGTACACAGCTGGGGCATCCTTTTGACTTTTCCCCTCTCGCCCTTTACCTTGTTTTAGGATTCGGATAGAATTCCCAGCGGAATCGTTGCAACACTTTCTTAGAAGTCAAACAGGTGTTTGTAATATGTGAGCGTTCCCTGTCCAAAACTATCCATTGTGCGGGAGACAGGCAGGAACTTCAGCCTAAACTCCTATATACACGTGAAAAAAGCATCATTCGGGTGAATTTTTGGAAACTTTATACAAGTACATGTATAGAATAATTCAAAAATATGGATACGTCCATGCAGAACATTATATGTATCTCACTCACATGCTACAAACCTCTCTAACTGTGTCCCCATACCCCAAACTCAAGGTTGATCTATGTTTCCATAGGTACACTTACCAATGTGTTAATTTGGAAAAAAAAAGTACTTTGTAGAGGGGTTCTCTTGGCTAGAGATGAGCGGTGGATCTGAGCAAATATCTGTGGATATTTGAGTCCGACTTGAAAAAAAAGTTTAGTTCAGGAACCGAATTTGACCCAAACTTGACCCCGGACGCTGAATTCCATACAAGTCAATGGGGACCTCAACTTTGGTGCTGAAAAATGACTGTAAAATAGTCACAGTAAGGGCTAGGGGGATGCAAAAGTAAGCAAAATGTGGGTAAAAGCAAGACAGTTATACATAGTGTTTCCGGAAAGACAACACAGCAGTCAGACTGTTTTCTGGGCCCACTCATTAAGCTACATGAATATTCACTGCTTCCCCCGCCCAACCTCTGTGCCAGGGACTGTGATTGGTTGCAGTCAGACTGCTATACATGCCCTCCACCCATTGTGTCGATGTATGTGATTGGTTGCAGACCAGTTTTCTGTATTGTAGTATAAAAATAAATAAATAAAAAATGTTAACAATGGTGTGGGCTCCCACCCTATTTTTGATAACCAGCGTGGGTAAAACAGACAGCTATGGGCTATGGGCTAAATAAATAAAAAATGTTAACAAATGGTGTGGGCTCCCATCCTATTTTTGATAAGCAGTGCGGGTAAAACAGACAGCTTATGGGCTACAACCCCCAGCTATCACCTTTACCTTGGACAGTTATCAAAAATAGAGGGTCCCAAGCTGTGTTTTTAAATTATTTAAATAAATAATAATAAAAAAATGGTGTGAGGTCACCCTCATTTTTGATAACCAGCCAAGGTGAAGCAGAGAGCTGCGGGCTGATGTTATCAGGCTGGGAAGGCCCATGGTTATTGGCCCTTCCCAACCTAAAAATAGCAGCCTGCAGCTACCTCACAAGTGGCGCATCCATTAGATGCTCGAATTCTGGTGCTTTTTCCAACTCATCCTAGTTGCCCTTGTGTGGTGACAATCGGAGTAAGCCTACAACCTGCAGTAACCCTCAGTATGATATAGCGCTGCACGATCATCTCTACCCTCACCTACTGTATCCTCACTCATCCCTTGTAGACTGTGAGCCCTCGCGGGCAGGGTCCTCTCTCCTCCTGTACCAGTCTGTGCCTTGTATTGTTTATGATTATTGTACTTGTCCCTATTATGTATACCCCTTTCCACATCTAAAGTGCCATGGAATAAATGGCGCTATAATAATAATAATATATGGGGCTGAACATACATGAAATTTGTCAAAATTCACCGCTGCCTTCAAGACTTGGGTTAGTAATGAAGAGCTGTTTATGAGACAACTTCATAACTATCCCTGTAAGTCAAAAGAAATAAACATAAACACTGAAAAATTCTTTATTTGAAATAAAAAAAACACATACTCCCTCTTTCACCCATTTATTAACCCACAAAACACACCCGCACAAAGTCCAATGAAGCTTTTGGCTCTGCTCCATCCAGAGACTGCAATGACAAAAAATGTGACTGGTCACTGCAAACTCTGGAACACATTGAAGGTAGAGGGGGAGCCCCTGGCTGTTAGGTCACCGACGTCCACAGTCGAGGGCTCCCACGGTACCAACTGTGACCACCGGTGAACTCCCTAGTGGATTGTGGACTGCTCTGCCGCAATGTCACACAATCTGGCAGTCATTGAGTGCAACTGCAGTAACAGTTGGTGGCTTGCACAGAGGGTACTGTGAGAAACCACCAGTTGTGACTGCAGGTGAACTCACTGCCTGACTGTTGGATTGCGTGACACTGCAGTAGAACAGTCTGGCAATCCGGCAGTGAGTTAATCAGCGGTTCTCACAATACCAACTGTGACTACTGGTGAACTTGCTGCTGGATTGCCGGACTGCTATGCCACCATGTCACGCAATCCAACAGTCCTGCAATATGGCAGTGAGTTCACCAGTGGTCATAGTTGGTACCATGAGAACTACAGCTGTGACTGTCACAGTGTCACGCAATTTGGCATCGAGTTCACCAGCGGTTACCGTTGGTACTGTGAGAGCCTCCTGCTGTGAACTCCGGTGAACTGAGTGAAGTCACCACTTTTCACTGCCCTCAGTCTGTTCTGGAGTCTGCAGTGAACAGTCATGTTTTCTAATGTCACTGTGCACTGCAACCTCCGGATGTAGCAGAGCTGAGGATCATCGTGGAATGACATTGTGGAATATGTTGGACCTGTGGAGGTGTTTGGGGGTTAACAAATGGGTCAAAGAGAGTGCTTGTTTTTTTTATTTCAAATAAAGGATTTTTCTGTGTGTTTGTGTTCTGTGCCTCTCCCTTACTTACCCAAGGCTTGATAACAGGTGTGAATTTTGACAATCAAAGCTATCATCAACCCCATATACTACCCTGATTGCCACCACACCAGGGCAATCAGGATGAGCTGGGTAAAGAACTAAAGTTGACGCATCTAACGGAATCACCAATTCTGGGGCGGCTGCTGGCGGCTATTCTTAGGCTGGCCAATAACTATGGCCCTTTCGAACCTAATAATAACAGCGATTGAAAGCTGAATTTAATAACCAAAATGATCAGCTTTTTCTCAAATCATGCCATGAGTGATCAAGGTGGAGAATGGCCCCATTCAAAGATTTGCTATAGAACCCCAAAAGCCCACAGCAGATCCATAATTTTCGTTAAGCCGGTATGAACAGTCCCTATGGCTCTGTACTTTAGACCTAGGTACTCTATTTAGGTCTTTCAATTTCCCTCTCTGTGCCTCTTCTTTCTGTCCGCAGCTCGAAATCCTCAGATATACAGTATTTCCAGAATGACACGTCTTGCTCCCGGTATAGAAGCTGTATTACGTAACATCAGTAACATCTGCTGCGTTATAGAAGACCAGGATACGTGACAGCTCAGCAGAAAACCCATCCCTCGGAGTCTCGGTCGAGTCAATGATGAGGAAATGATGAGCGTAGTGTTATCGCTGAGTATGTTAAAGTGTTGTCTAGTTTGGAAAAATTTTATTGATACCATTTTGGGGTATTCGCAACTTATTGCTAATTTTTCATTCCATTTTTTGGTGTTTTTATTTTTCTCTTGTTTTTGGTATTGGTATGTTTTAAATAAGTTAATAAATATGTTCCCTGTCTCAGTGAATGAAGAAACATTCAAGAAAATCTGACTTGGGGAGCTTTCAGGTAGGTTCAATAAGGCCTGGGAAATTCGTTGACTTTTCCAAGTGTCTGAAAGATCTCCCACTTTTCTTAAATTCCTCGAATGTTTCTGGAGAGTTGGCAAATACGTGGTATCTACTTAATGGCTACAACCAATGATGAGCGAGCACGAAAGTGCTCAAGAGCTCTTAACTTGAGTCGAGCAAGTCAGGCGCTCAGACAGGCCCAACGAGTATAATGGAAGTCAATTATTGGGCAATTTGGCTTTCAGCCCACATACAGCCAGCCATAAACAGAGCATTTCTGAAGAAAGGAGGGCGATTTTGTTTATTTTTACATACGACACCCCCAAAAAATTGTTTTTACCCCCAGGGAAAGCCATTCAGAGACTACAAATGCCTTTCACTGAAGGGAGCTGTCTCTTTGTGTTGGATCCTTCACGAACGACAGATCCGACCACCCGCGATACTTGGCCCAACACCAAACGTACTGGAGCACGCGATACTCGATCGAGTAGTGAGCAGTGCCGACCATGCTCAACCATCATTAGCTAAAACCCATACAAAGTATGTCACCGGCAATTTTCTGCCATAGCCATTGTTCTGAAGCCACTTGGTCTCCATTCCTATTTCGTGCTCCTTAAAGCCATTCTCCATGCATCCTGGAATGAGGAACCTTAAAAATAGCAGATTTTAATAGGTTTCTTGCAGGTTTGAAAGGGTCCAAAAGATTTGCTGGCTTTACTGGAAGTGCAGGAGGTCTCTCCATTTTTTTTGGATATGTAAGACCTTATGGGAAATTTGGTGTATCATGAAGTATTAAGTATTATTTCCTTAATGGTCACAACCCATTAAAATTTCGGCTAACGTTCCTTTCTTGGAGCCAACCCCCTCCATGTTTCTTGCTTCTACACGCTCTGTTCCACATCACTTGAGTGGGGAAACCTTACCGAATAGCTGATATTGGGATTTGTCAGGCAGTTTCAATAGAATTTCTAGCTCGTCCAGGAGACTAGGAGGTTTCCCTACTTTTTCAGAGTCAACCAGATGTTCGTGGATGGTCGGCAAGTGTTTAGTTAATTGTTATTGTCCATGCAAAGTGTTCCACCGGCAATTTTCAACCGTTATCCCCTATTAAGAAGCCACTCTGCCTGCGTGCTTGTTTTCTTCCCGAAGCTCCATTCTTTGCCTGCAGAATGAGAAAATCTTAAACAAATAGGTGGTTTTGGGTGCTTTAAGGTGGTGTCAGGGGTGACAGACAATCACGTGGTGTCCGACAACAGAAGATCACAGCGTTTGGCTGCGCAAACTGCTCCTTCATCTTCTATCATTCCTGCTTGATGTATTTGGTATTCTATGTATCTCCTCTGCTTTGTTTTCTTCCCTTTCCCTTTAGGACCCTGTGGAGTTCCTCATCCTTTCAGCTGCTTTTCATCATCACTTCACTGGTGTCTACGTTCTATATACCCTCATTTTCCCATACTCAGTGCTGGTGATAAGTCCTCTACCCTTAACAAGTCTTCAGTGCAAGCAGTTGGCTTATATTCTTTTGGTGTAACCTGGTTGTTGTTTGCAGTTCCTCTTCATGAGGCATCTGGAAATGAGTTTTTGTTTCCTTTCCTTGTTTGTTATTCCTGTGTCTTCATTAGCTCTTAAGCGGGCTTTACACGCTACGATATCGTTAAGGAATTATCGTCAGGGTCACGGTGTTTGTGACGAACATCCGGCGTCATTAACGATATCGTAGTGTGTGACACTTATGAGCGACCTAAAACGATCGCAAAAGCGGCCAAAATCGTTTGCCACGGAGAGGTCATCCTGAAACAAAAAATCGTTTTCTGTTTATTAACGATGTTGTTCCTCGTTCCTGCGGCAGCACACATCGCTGTGTGTGACACCGCAGGAGCGAGGAACATCTCCTTACCTGCCTCCACCGGCAATGCGGAAGGAAAGAGGTGGGCGGGATGTTACATCCCGCTGATCTCCTCCCCTCCGCTTCTATTGGACGCCTGCCGTGTGATGTCGCTGTGACGCCGCACAAACCGCCCCCTTAGAAAGGAGGTGGTTCGCCGGCCAGAGCGACGTCGCAGGGCAGGTAAGTGCGTGTGAAGCTGCTGTAGCAATAATGTTCGCTACGGCAGCGATCACACAATATCGCACGTACGACGTGGGCGGGTACTATCGTGCTCGACATCGCTAGCCGATGCTAGCGATGTCGCAGCTTGTAAAGCCCGCTTTAGTGGGGTTGACTAAGAGCTCATCCTATCTGCTCCCTACCTAGGGCCCAGATCAGGGTCAGCCTAGGGCACGGTATCCAGCTCGGCACATAGGTGAGGAACCTATCTAAGTTGGTGAAGGAACCCAGGGCCCAGCAGTAGGGATACCTAGGTTCAGGTATCCAGCTTGGCACATAGGTGCGGAACCTATCTAGGTTGGTAAAGGAACCCAGGGCCCAGCACTAGGGATACCTAGGTTCAGGTATCCAGCTTGGCACATAGGTGCGGAACCTATCTAGGGTGGTGAGAAAACCCAGGGCCCAGCAGTAGGCTTGGCCAGGAGCCACCATCTTCCCCTTCCCTAGACACAGGGTCTCCCATCCCTTTTACCATATCCTGGGTGCTTCCCTGTACCTAGTGTGACAGGTGGGTTCAACAGGTACCAGAAGACTTGCTAACTCTTCCAGGAGTCCTGTAGGTCTCCACATTTGAGTGTCTTGAAGACATTCCGGGAAAGTCAGAAAGTAGGTGGTATCTCCCTCGTTTCTACAGCCCTTATAAAAAAAACAAAGTGAATATATTTAGAGTAAAAAAAAAAATAACATTAAAAAAAAAAATAATAAAAAAAATATATATTTGAATTTTTTTTTTTTTTTAAATCTAATTTTAATGTACCAAAAATTGTATGTAAATAATTAAAAAAAAATGCACAAAGCTTAGTCTGCAAAGAAAAAAGAAAATCATAATGGAGAAATAAACAACGTCCTTATAGGTTTTTAGTGATTCTTCACGTCAACTGAGGATCCTTCTTGACCGCATACAAACCCTAGTCCGTTGTTCTCGAAGGCTCTTCTACTTTCTGTAAGCTTCTCTTCTAGAAATATCTTCGGCACACTGCGCCCATTGTGAGGCCCTTTCCCATTTTTTTTCATGTGATGCGTGAGGACTTTGGGGGTTATTAAGAGGACAGTTCCGTGATAACCTTTCCTTTCTTTACGATAAATAGGAATTATAACAATGGAATCATGATTTAAGACATCAAATTATTTTTATGTTTATATTTGTCCTGATATTTTGTTCTATTATATTCCCAAAAAATATGATCCCATTTATTAGACCCCCATATGTTAATAGATGAAATATTTTTAAAGTCATTTTTCGGTCTTGACCGGATTTTCTTGGCACGCTCCAGAGTTAAATTAGATTGTCTGCTATAAATGGGAATGGACTGTGCACAAAGATCCATTATGTTCAATCATTTTTTCGATTTTTTTTTTTTGTATGTTCTTTGTATTTCTTGGTATTTGATAAGAGGTCTAAATTTAGTGCTGGTCTACGCATCTGTCAGTGATGTAAAACCGCCATCCCGTGAGCTCTACCAGTTCACAGACAGTTAAAGAGAACTTTTTGGAATTCCATTGTCGGGTGCATCATCCATACCGCAATGTTGGATTAGCTCCAATCTACCAAAATCAGTGTGGGAAAAAAAAGTGTGTGGATCGCCATTTTCCATGCAATATACAATAATCATTGTGAATTTAGATTAATGAAGATAAAAATATAAATCTCCTTTATTAAACAATAATAAAAATGGAACAACCCAAGGGACAGATGGTATAAATTGGGGAGATCTGGCAACAACCCTAATGTAAATTGATGGAACCCTGCGACACCCAAGTGTGTTAATATCCAAACCAACTTCAAATAAGCATTGGGACCACAAGGGTTCAAAAACAGGATAAAAAGTGGCGTCCCCGTGTACGCGACGCGCGTTTCGCAAGCTCAGTGCTTTGTCCACGCGCATCGAGAGCATAGGGACACCGCTTCTTACCCTCTTTTAGAACCTGCATATTGATACTTAACCTCTTCTATGTAATTTTACTGCTTTAATTGTGGTATATGATGCCCCAATGCCGCTCTTATATTGATTCTCTCACTTGTGAGTATTGATTTAATTATCTATATATTAGCTTCGGAAGCGGCATTGGGATATCATATATGTAACGCCTGGTCCCACCAGACCCCGGGGGGGAGCTCTCCCTCACATCTGCCCAGTCCCAGCATGGTTCCCACGTGCACTCCTGCTCCCACTCCCAGACAGCGAAGGCCTTCCTCTTACCAGTCCCATGGCTCTGCAGACGCTGCTCCCACTCCCAGGCCTGCTGCAGTCTCCTCCTCACACAGAACTGCTGTAAGTGACTCTAGGCTGCGCATGAGGCCACGCCCCCTTTCTTAGAGTGGCATGCCCCATTTTCTGGAAGTGACCTCAGAGGTCACCTGTTGCCTAATAGGTATTTAGGTTCACCTCCCCCGGCAGCAGGCGCCCGAGCAACGCTTCCATTAGAGCCTTGCCAGTGTCCAGACCCCTTATGCTATTATCTGTTTTCCGTGCATTATTATCTGGTACTAATCCCTTGTCTCACCGTAGTGCCATCCGTACCATTCCGGCTGGGGACGTCACCGCTCATACCGTCAGTGGACGTCACCGTGCCCTACCTACTGTGGACATTATCTGTGCCGTACCTGCTGTGGACGTCACCGCTCATACCGACAGTGGACGTCACCGTGCTCTACCTGCCGTGGACACTATCCGTGCCGTACCTGCGGCGGACGTCACCGCTCATACCGACAGTGGACGTCACCGTGCTCTACCTGCCGTGGACACTATCCGTGCCGTACCTGCGTCGGACGTCACCTGCTGTGAGCATCTCCGGTGCAGTTTCCGTGTCCTGCCGGCTGTGGACGTCACAACCTTGCTACACCTGGCCCTACAGAGACTCCTACTACCAGTTCCTGGCTGCCGTGCATTTAGGCCTTCCCAGGGGAGTCCGGTGCACGGTCCAGTGGGTCCACCTCCGGACGCTCGCCGCTCCTCGGTGAGCGTAACAGTTTGCTCGGGCCATGGACTCCGCCGGGATCAAGGTTAACCCGCTGACTGACTTGCAACAGGAGCTCTCTTGCCAACGCGAGACCCAAGCAAGATTAGTGGCTTACATGAAGTCTGTGGAATCCCGTCTGGCATCCATGCAAACCTCCGTATCCTCCGACGGCTCCCAGTTAAGTGAACTACAGAAGGAACTGTCCCGCCAGCATGAGGCCCAGAGACGCATGGCCGAAAATATGGCGTCCGTGGATTCCCGTCTATACGCCCTGCAGAATCCGGCCTCCTCAACAACCCCCGAATGTGCGGGATTATCGACATGCATGTCCCCTTCCCGCCCGGCCACCCCACCCATGTATGGAGGGGATCCCCGTTTGTGTCGTGGTTTCTTAAACCAGTGCTCCCTGCACTTTGAGCTGTCGCCGCTGCAGCGAGCGACTGATCGCTCGAAAATCGCATTTATCATGTCTCATCTGACTGGTCAGGCTCTGGCGTGGATGAATCCGCTCTGGGAGAGGAATGACCCGACCGTTCAAGTCCTGTCCGTCTTTCTGACTACCTTCCGTAAGGTGTTCGATGAGCCAGGCCGTCTCTCGTCTACTGCCTCTTCGCTCATGAGAATCCACCAGGGGAATCTCACCGTGGGACAGTATGCAATCGAATTCCGCACTCTGTCCTCCGAACTTAATTGGAACAATGACGCCTTGGTAGCTGCCTTCTGGGAAGGGTTATCCGGTAAAATCAAGGATGAACTGGCCGGCCGGAATGTACCTACCACCCTGGAAGAGCTGATCTCTCTGGCTACCCGTATTGATCTCCGTTTCTAAGAGCGTGCCAGAGAAATCACCCGGGCGAGAAGAACCCCGCGCCTTGCACCCACCTTCCAAAGGCCGATGTCACCTCCCTCCACCCGGCCTACTGCTCCGCACGAGCCCATGGAGGTCGATCGCGTCAGTGAGTCCAGACTGCGACAGAAGAATCGGAGAAGGGCCGGAGAGTGCTTCTACTGCGGAAGTGCCAAACATCTGATTCAGGAATGTCCAGTAAAGCCGGGAAACTACAGAGCCTCGGGTCCATCGGAGAGGCCACCCTAGGTCATGCCAAGTCCTCTCCTTTTCTCCATGTACCTATATCCCTGTCCTGTGGTTCCATTCGGTTGTCAGAGCATGCGTTCCTGGATTCAGGCTCTGCCGGGAACTTTATCCAACAAGCTGTGGTGGACCTACACCAGATTCCCGTCCGATGTCTTGCTACCCCCATCAGTCTTTCGTCCGTGGATGGAAAACCGCTATCCGAACCCATCCGGTTCATCACGGAGAACTGTACTATGCAAGTGGGGTTGCTACACTCTGAGACTATTGCCTTCCACGTACTCCCTGGCATGACGCATGCCCTACTACTGGGAATACCCTGGCTTCGGTCGCACAAGCCAGTACTGGACTGGGATTCTGGAGACATCCTGCAATGGGGTGCGTCTTGCCACAGCAACTGCCTGAAACCAGTGCATCCTCCGCACCGACCCGTTGAACCAGTCACCCTTCCCGGGTTACCCCCTGCTTATTGGGCCTATGCCGATGTCTTTGACAAGAAGGAGGCTGAGACGTTGCCGCCACACAGACCCTACGATTGTCCCATCGACCTGCTCCCCGGGGCAACCCCTCCGCGTGAGCGCATCTACCCTCTGTCCCGAGAAGAGACCCATGCCATGTCTGATTACATAAAGGAAAATTTAGCACGAGGCTTCCATTAGAGCCTTGCCAGTGTCCAGACCCCTTATGCTATTATCTGTTTTCCGTGCATTATTATCTGGTACTAATCCCTTGTCTCACCGTAGTGCCATCCGTACCATTCCGGCTGGGGACGTCACCGCTCATACCGACAGTGGACGTCACCGTGCTCTACCTGCCGTGGACACTATCCGTGCCGTACCTGCGGCGGACGTCACCTGCTGTGAGCATCTCCGGTGCAGTTTCCGTGTCCTGCCGGCTGTGGACGTCACAACCTTGCTACACCTGGCCCTACAGAGACTCCTACTACCGGTTCCTGGCTGCCGTGCATTTAGGCCTTCCCAGGGGAGTCCGGTGCACGGTCCAGTGGGTCCACCTCCGGACGCTCGCCGCTCCTCGATGAGTGTAACAATATATCTATGTAACGTTTTTGAAGTTGGTTTCTGAGTTACACCGGCAGGCTCGGGTGTCAACCTGTTGTGTGCTCATTCATGGTGAGGCCTCTCTGCTATCCTGTTGTTTACCTCTGGGATCACATGTTTTTAGAAACAATCACATTTGCTCTCCACCTTTTTAAGATGGTGGAATCTGTCCTCCCTTGCCAACTATAGTTTATTGCTTTGGTGGTCCGGGTGCTGTTGTATCCCAGTCCTGCTGGTGATTATATTGTGTGGTGATTGGAGTAGTTGTGGAGTTCTCCCGTTGTCTTGTTGTTTCCTCCCTGCTCTTATTTTCCTCATTAACTCTTATTGTCTCATACCTCTTTGTTATGATCCGGAACTATGGAAGACCACCATAACTCATTGGTAAAAGGTGACAAGAGCATTGGCAACTAATCTGGCCGCCATCCCCTTACTAACCATCAACACTAGAAGTAGCCGAGGGGTGAACTAACAGCCTGTGCACCGCGAACCCAGCCGGAGAACTAGCTATCCTAAAGGAAGGAAAGATGAACAACTCTCTGCCTCAGAAAACAGACAAAGAATAGCAAGCCCCCCACATTCAAAGACTGCGGTGATATAGGAAAACACAATACACAGATGATAGGATTAGCAAAAGGTGAGGCCCCCACTGACTAAAATAGGAAAGGACAGGAAAGGGGCTGATGGTGGCCAGAGAAAAACCCTGCAAAATTCCAAATTCCTGATAGTACAAAAAGGCCCTCAGATCGCACGATCTGAACTCCGTCCAATACCAGGCGCTCTTGTCATACCAATGAACAAAAAACAAGAATCATTACAAATTCAAAAAGCCACAAAGACATGGACTTATAGGAGCTATACTCCAAACAAAACTGCAGGGAGTTTCCCAGCTAAGCAACTGAGAGGGAAAATCCCTGCATGCAAATAAACTGAGAACAACCACAGCAAATGACAAACTCAGATAAGAGTAAAAGAACCAAACAACAAATAAAGAGCAAAGCAGTTATCTGGGATAGATGTGGTGTGGAGCAGAATGAAGCAGGCTGGTGAACAAAGAACAACTGACATCCGGCATAGCCTGCTATCAGACCAGGATTTAAATAAGCAGAGAGTTAGCAAAGGAAACGCCCATTGCTCAACACACCTGGTCTCTGACCAAACCATTCCTGGCCACAAGAGGGAGCCTCCCAGCAGCCAAAGCATAACTGACATTCACAACACCTCTGTGTGAGCGTGGTGTGAGATAGAGTTTTGGTTTGCCCTGCATATCACACTTCTGTCTCGGCCCTCCCCTGGGCAAGTGGGGAGGTCATATAAGAACAGGGCTGGTCCGAAATAGGGCCAGGAAGGCGGCTCAGACATCCTCACCTTCGGAGGTAACTCTGAGATCAGGGATAGCTAGTGTTACCCTATCCTGAGGGCCAGTCTAAGAGCCCCTGTCCTCAGCTTTCTCCTTTATACCCATGACAGAAGGCTCACAACATAGGGAGCGGCTTAGCATAATTCCTCATAATGCCTTGCAGCCATTGTGTCATGTGGTAAGGTGCAGCTAATCAGGAGGGACTATCATAGCCTGCATAAAAGCAAAGGCAGGGAAGGCAGCAACCATTTTATGCCAAATCTAGATAGTGAAAGGACATCACAAATCGCAGCTTAGCCATAGAGATAGTAAAGAAACTCATAAAATAATGAATAAATATTCCTCAAGCGTGTGACAGCTTGGCACTGAAGAATCGATTCACACTTAATCGATTCGCTTCAAGTCATTTAAAAAAAATAACAAACAAAAAAACGACAAATTAGAATTTCAAAATATTCGTTCATCTCTACCTATTATTTCATGGAAAGCTTCAGTAATGTGATAATAAGTCTATGTATATTGACCATCTCCACATCACAGAGTGTGATGGGATAACCCGAGACTGGGGCTGCTATACTGGCCCTCAGGCTGTCCCTGATCCCAGAGATACATCTGATGGTGACGATGTCTGGGCCGCCTTCCTTGCCCTATTCCTGTACAGCAGTGATCTTATACCCCCTCTCCCTCACCCCAGGGGCAGGGCTGGGACAGGAGTGGTGGAACAGACAGCATTCTCTTGGTACTTAAATACCCCTCCCTTCCCTGGACTGGTAATATTATTTAGTTCATTCTAGCTCTGGTTGCAAGCAGGTGGCTTGCTCTCATCTGTAGTATTGTTGCTGAATTTCTTCCTGCCTGTGTCATCTGTAGATAAGTAGTTCATGTTTTTCCCCATGTAACCTCCTTGTGTCTTCCTTTAGCGTTTAGTAGCTCCAATGTAGCCCCAGTAGAGCCATTCACTATAGTGATGCAGACTGACTCACTTTCGACTCTGTCTTGCTTCCGATTCGATGGTGTCCACCAGTATAAGTGAATGTCTCCATTGGATCCAGTGTTTCAGGGGTTTATACAGAACCCTTGACGGAGTCATGAAGATGTGGCTCAAATGTGATGTCTACAGACCTTATGTTTGTTGGATCCTTTGCCATTGAAAACATTCCTAATATACTTCTTTCACAACCAGACACAACAGTCCAGAATCACTGAGCGACAAGCTCTTTGGACGTTTTTAATGGCAGCCATATTGGTTGTCATCCAGTTTTTCCAAAATGTGAAACAGTTTACAGTAGAGATAACCTCACAGACTCGGGGTTATTATTGTTATTATCTTAGGGATAAATATTCTTTAAATTAAAATGTACAAAATAAATACATAAATTATACATAAACATCATGTTTTAATATCCCTTAAAGAACAGATCAAGGAATGGCTCCGTGCCATGGGTGGTATGTTATCATTTCCATTCGGCATCAAAGCACCAAGGATTGTGCCAAGGGTTTCTTTAGATTCATTACATATACAGTACAGACCAAAAGTTTGGACACACCTTCTCATCTCTAGAAGAACTATTAAGAGGAGACTTTGTACAGCAGCCTTCATGGTAAAATAGCTGCTAGGAAACTGTGACGCCCTGGGCAAGCCAGGGGTCACAGGTCACAACAACATACACACACACCCCACATTCCCTGCAGGTACACCAGCTAACCTACAAATCCTTGTTGCCTTCCTCCAGAGGCTGATGATTCACACCAGGGGGTGGGCCAGGCGGTTGGCTCCGCCCACCAAGGAGATCACGGCTCTGGAGGCGGGAAGTAGGAGAGAGTCCAGTGAGGGACAGGGAGCAGGTAGCTCAGGAGGGAGCTGGAGTGAAGTGAAACAGTAGTGAAGTGACAGAAAGCCTAAAGTTGGTCTGTGGCTGTGTGCCCAGACGGAGTCAGCAAGGTCAGCAGACGGCGGTGAAGGTCTGCAGTGGGACTGTCTGGAGGTTACTGGAAGGACCCCGTTGGCTGTGTGCCCGGTGGTCTGGAGCGGATACAAAGGGCAGTCAGCACCAGAGCAGGGGCTTTTCGGATCCCAGCAAGGCTTGGAGTCGCTGTAAATTGCTAAATCCGTTAGTGAAGGGGACGTAGATCTCCCAACAAGCAAGTCCTGATTGACGGCAAAGGTCCAACCACAACGGGGAAACACCGCCACCGCCAAGGCACCAGTTTCCCAGGGCCGGCGCCTGCGGGCAAAGTGTGGAGCTCCTCCGGCCCAGATTGCAGTCGGGGAGCGGGTAACCGGTGGGAATCCATCGCTACCAAACAAACATTTCAAAGGTGCAGGGAAGAGACCGTCACCGCTAATTGCAGGGAACCGCAGCACCGTGAACCGTCCGAGGGACCCGTCCAACCAGCCGTTTGTTTACCGAGAACTGTGTCGTGTTTACTGGCTGAGTGAGTACCTTCGTGCCGCAAGGCACAGCGCTGCCCCTGCGCCCCTGCACCCCACTGGGCCCCGGGATCACCAACCCCTACCCACGGAGGGACCACACAACAACTGGCTGCTCCGCCTCACCATCCCCGGGACCTCCACATAGAGCAGCGGTGGTGTACACTCAATCACCACAACCGTGGGTGGCGTCACGGACATTATCCCAACACCCCAAAACCCCCTTTCACTCACGGGCGAGGAGCGCCGCTAGAGAAACCCCCGGGATCCGGCCCACGGCTCGAGCCACCACTGAGCAGCCGCCGGACCCGAGCAGGAGGGGTGAGCGCGGTGTGCTGACACCCTCCTCCCCGCCCGCGACAACTTGGCGTCACGAACAGGATCCTACCGCTCTGCCGTTTGGTAGAGGTGCGCCTTGTTACCGCCGGAGGTATCCGGCAGAAAAATTGCAGAAGCCGCCATCTTTGGCGCGAAAAGTTCCCGCTCGAGCGTCTTCTCGAGCAGTAGAGGCGCGAAGGCCAAGACCCCGCCCCGAAAGAGGAGGGGCCGGAAAGAGCTAAGGGGGACGAAATGGCGGCTGGCCGCATGTGAGCGCGGCTGTGGAAGCAGGGACGCCAGGACCCTGCGGCCATTTATTGGTTCCTGGAAGAGGCCGCTGCTAAAGATGCTGAGTCCGACCAACAACACCGTGGTCCCCGCGCCCGGCATGGCGGCGTGGGTGGAAGTCCGGACCGCCCAGCTAAGCAGCCGTCTGCAGGTCCGCATGCAGCTCCTCCTGGAGGAGTGGGAGGCCGACATGGTGGAAGTGGTGGCTGCTATGTGGAGATATCGAGGTGGAGGAAGATTTGGAGGAACGGGTAAGAGACCCACGTCCCTGTATTCCCGAGGGATCGGCCGCTGCGGCTGAGGGGCCCGGCCTACACCCGTTCACCCTGCTGCCTCTCCCGCTACCCGCGTTAGCTGCTGCTGCCCCGCCACTAGGCCCGCTACCACCACCACCGGTAGCGGTACCCTGCCAATCCGCACCAGCGGACCGACCTGCAGCAGAAGCTCATGACCACCCTGAACCGCTTCTATGGAAGAAGCCAAAGGCTGAGCCCGTCAGCAAAGATGCACCGGAGGCACGGTGGGGATGCAGCTGCCAGGAGGCAGAGGAGGCCATGTCACAGCGGGGTCCCTCATTACTGAAGGTGCCGGTCGTAGCCGACACGGAGGGACTCTGGCTGGGTCCGTCCCCCGCACACGCTGAACCGGAGCAAACAGAAAGTACTCCCGGCTGGGAGCGGCGGCAACAGCAGCTGCGCAGGGAGATCGATGCCCGAGAGGGGTGTAGAGCGGATGTGCATGCCCGCATGAATATGGAAGATCGCCTGCAGCGAGCTACCATTGGGGTCCAGAGCGGTGCACCGTGTGAAGGTGGCACTAGAGCCCCACGAGTGAGAATGGACTGTTAAGCCGCAAAAGGCAGCGGAGTGCCGTTGCACAGTCCCCGTTGGGACCACCAGCCAGCATGTTTACAAGTTTGTTTGAAAAAGTTTGAAAGAATGATAAGAAAGATGATTAACCGAAGTTTCACCTGATTTGCTTGTGATTTGAACCGGCCGGAGCCGGCACCGTTGTTCCCGTGGGGACCGTTTAAAAATGCATGGGAACTATCCATGGACAAGCCCGTGAACTTGCAGGGCAACCACAGACGTTAGTGGCTTGTAAATATGTTGGTTACCGTTACCGTTTTCCGCAGGCCGCCTCCGGAGAGGCAGGTTGGAGGGAGGGCCCTGAGCAGAGCAGACTGGGGCCCAGCCACCAAAAGGACCGGTGGCTACCCTCTGGAGGGAAGGACAGATCCCGCTCGGGAACTGTGTGCTGGACTGTGGGTCAAGGGGTGCTGCCTGGGTTTTAGGGGCAGCATCAGGGCCAGGTTGCTTGGGTGGGAGAGAGCGGAAACCGTAACCGTACACCGTTGCAACGTTGAAGTGATGTGCCTCCCGTTTTGGGAAGAGTTATTATTAAAAATGTATTCTACCGTATTATGTTATACCTTTTACCTTACAGAAAAAAAAAAAAAGGAAAATAAAACCGGTGTTGGACGGGCAGCCCGAGGACGGTCTGCGTTTTGCTAAGGGGGAATGTGACGCCCTGGGCAAGCCAGGGGTCACAGGTCACAACAACATACACACACACCCCACATTCCCTGCAGGTACACCAGCTAACCTACAAATCCTTGTTGTCTTCCTCCAGAGGCTGATGATTCACACCAGGGGGTGGGCCAGGCGGTTGGCTCCGCCCACCAAGGAGATCACGGCTCTGGAGGCGGGAAGTAGGAGAGAGTCCAGTGAGGGACAGGGAGCAGGTAGCTCAGGAGGGAGCTGGAGTGAAGTGAAACAGTAGTGAAGTGACAGAAAGCCTAAAGTTGGTCTGTGGCTGTGTGCCCAGACGGAGTCAGCAAGGTCAGCAGACGGCGGTGAAGGTCTGCAGTGGGACTGTCTGGAGGTTACTGAAAGGACCCCGTTGGCTGTGTGCCCGGTGGTCTGGAGCGGATACAAAGGGCAGTCAGCACCAGAGCAGGGGCTTTTCGGATCCCAGCAAGGCTTGGAGTCGCTGTAAATTGCTAAATCCGTTAGTGAAGGGGACGTAGATCTCCCAACAAGCAAGTCCTGATTGACGGCAAAGGTCCAACCACAACGGGGAAACACCGCCACCGCCAAGGCACCAGTTTCCCAGGGCCGGCGCCTGCGGGCAAAGTGTGGAGCTCCTCCGGCCCAGATTGCAGTCGGGGAGCGGGTAACCGGTGGGAATCCATCGCTACCAAACAAACATTTCAAAGGTGCAGGGAAGAGACCGTCACCGCTAATTGCAGGGAACCGCAGCACCGTGAACCGTCCGAGGGACCCGTCCAACCAGCCGTTTGTTTACCGAGAACTGTGTCGTGTTTACTGGCTGAGTGAGTACCTTCGTGCCGCAAGGCACAGCGCTGCCCCTGCGCCCCTGCACCCCACTGGGCCCCGGGATCACCAACCCCTACCCACGGAGGGACCACACAACAACTGGTTGCTCCGCCTCACCATCCCCGGGACCTCCACATAGAGCAGCGGTGGTGTACACTCAATCACCACAACCGTGGGTGGCGTCACGGACATTATCCCAACACCCCAAAACCCCCTTTCACTCACGGGCGAGGAGCGCCGCTAGAGAAACCCCCGGGATCCGGCCCACGGCTCGAGCCACCACTGAGCAGCCGCCGGACCCGAGCAGGAGGGGTGAGCGCGGTGTGCTGACACCCTCCTCCCCGCCCGCGACAAAACCACTGCTAAGGACAGGCAGAAGAGACTTGTTTGGGCTAAAGAACACAAGGAATGGACATTAGACCAGTGGAAATCTGTGCTTTGGTCTGATGAGTCCAAATTTGAGATCTTTGGACCCAACCACCGTGTCTTTGTAGAAAAGGTGAACGGATGGACTCTACATGGCTGGTTCCCACCGTGAAGCATGGAGGAGGAGGTGTGATGATGTGGGGGGGCTTTGCTGGTGACACTGTAGGGGATTTATTCAAAACTGAAGGCATACAGAACCAGCATGGCTACCACAGCATCTTGCAGCGGCGTGCTATTGTCGCGGGCGGAGGAGGGGACGCTACGCTCACCCACTGCTCGGGTCCGGCTGCTGCTGCTGCTGCTCGGTGGTGGCTCGATCGGTGGGCCGGATCCCGGGGACTCGAGCGGCGCTCCTCGCCCGTGAGTGAAAGACTGTGGTTTGGGTTAGGGATATTGTCCGTGACGCCACCCACGGTTGTGGTGAGGTTGAGACACCACCGCTGCTCTGGACGGGGATCCCGGGAGCGATGACAAGGAGCAGCTTGGATGTTAGTTCTCCCCTCCGTGGGTAGGGGGGTTGGATGTCCGGGGCCCCGGTGAGGGTTAGGGATGGCAGGCGGGTTACGGGGCCTGATGAGGTGCAGGGTCGCGGGAGCAGCGCTGTGCCGCACGGCACGGTGGTACTCACTCAGCCAATGATCAATGCAAAGTCTCCGGTAAAACAAACGGCTGGATGGACGGGTCCCACAGACGGCCGCGGTAGCTCTCCCGATAGGTTGATGGTGACTACCTTTCCCTGCACCTCTGTTGTGTTTACGGTTCCAATGGCTTCCCACCGGTAACCCGCTCCCCAGCTTCGATGGATGCTGAGGGAGCCCCTTTTGCCCGCAGGCTCTGGCCCTGGGAACTGTAGCCTTGGCGGTGACTGTGTTTCCCTTTACGGTGTGAGCTGTTGCCTTCAATCAGGTCTTGACTGCTGGGAAACCCCGGAGGTTCCCTTCGCTAACGGATTTGACCAGTTTTACTGCGACTCCTAGCCTGGTCGGGGTCCGTAAGCCCTGCCGAATGGTGCTGGCTTCTCTTCACTCCCCAATCCGGTACCGTTGGGCCACCGCCCGTCCCCGGTCCTTACGGTTCGCTCCAATCAGCCTCTCCTGCAGACGGTCACCATCGTCTGCCAACCTTGCTGTATGTGCCCGGGCCACACACCCGGACACGGTCAGTCTCCTCTACTATCACTTCACTCTCCAAAACTAAACTCTATCTGACTCCTTTTCCCGCCTCCAGGACTGTGAACTCCTCGGTGGGCGGGGCCAACTGCCTGGCCCACCCCCTGGTGTGGACATCAGCCCCTGGAGGGAGGCAACAAGGATTTGTGTTTTGACTGCGGTGTGCCTAGCCGGGGTGTGGGGTGTGTTGTTGCAGTACCTGTGACGACCTGGCTTGTCCAAAGCGCCACATTCCCCCTTAGTAAAATGCAGACCGTCCGCGGGCTGCCCGTCCATCACCGGTTTTATTTTTGTTAACTGTAGAAAAGGGGTAAAAAGACAATAAACATGAAAACATAAGCATTTGCATCAATCTTCCCATAACGGGAGGTACGGTACTTAAACGTTGCAAACGGTAACGGCTTCCGCTCTTCTCCCACCCAAACAACCTGGCCCTGATGCTGCCCCTAAGAAGTGGGCAGCACCCCTTGACTCAAGTCCATCACCAGGCTGCCCGTGCGGGTTCTGTCTCTTTCATGGGACCCGTGTCCATGGGGACCCCTGAACCCCCGGAGGATCGCCACCGGTTACGGTAGTGGCGGGCCTGAGCCATCCTTTTCCTCCAGGCCCATCCTCCCAAATCAGCCTCTCCGGAGGCGGTAACGGTATCAAGCCAACACATTTTTATTTACATTCCACTAAGTTTGTGGTTGCCCTGCAAGTTCTCGGGCTTGTCCGTAAGCAGTTCCTTATGCAAGGATTGCAGACAGTCCCTACGGGGACAACAGTTGCCGGCAACGGCCGGTTCAATCAAAACCTCAATCAGGTTACTTCTTCGGTTGATTTGCTCTTATTCAAAAACCTTTAAACTGGTAGTACCAACGGGGGCAACCTCTAACAATGGTGGACCGCTGACTTACTCCAGATCCACGTTGTCGGCCAGGGGAGGGGGCTGGGCGGATACTCGGGCCTCTTGACTGCCCCTCAGCTTCGCATCCAGCGCAAACCAACCCCTCTCCCCGCAGTGCCTGGTGTATTGGACCAAGTCTCCCGGCATCAGGTTGCGGCCTGGATGGTCCTCGGGTAGGTGGGCATTGACGTCCCGATGGGCCACGAAGATTTCGGCCTCCAGGCCCGGTTCGTATATGAACCCGTACCCCCGACGGACGTCAAATCTCCTCACTTGTCCTTCATAGAGCGGGCCCCGTACCCGGAAGGTGGCCTGGCGGAGGCTTTCTTTTTCCTTTATCGTACGAGCTACCAGCTCCGCCTTCCTTCGCTCCCTCTCCGCAATCTCCTGGCCCAGCGGGGTCTGTCCTCTGTCCCAGTAAGGGGCTACTGCGGACCCCAGCGCACGGGTCGGGCCCCGCGAGACCTCCTTCACGCTGCCCAGGACTGGCATTCTGGGGGGGAAGGTCCCGCGGTGTCATGGCCTGGGGTGCTGCCCTGCAGCGGCAACACGGCGCGGCCTCAGCCGAGGCGTGGGGGATGGGCACAGGGGTCGTCTCCCGCTGGACCTCCTGCATGGAGCGGTCAATCAGCACCGGTTCGGGGGAAGTTTCCATAGGTGCCTCCGGTATCTCTCTTCCAACGGCCTCGGACTTCGGCACCTTCCACGGGAGCGGCTCCGGGTGGTCACGGGCCCCAGCTGCAGGTCGGTCCGCCTGGGCGGATTGGCGGGGTACCGCTACCAGTGGTGGTGGTAGCGGGCCTAGTGGCGGGGCAGCAGCAGCCAACACGGGTAGCGGGGGAGGTAGCAGGGCGAGCGGGTGTAGACCGGGCCCCTCGGCCGCGATGACCGACCCACTAGGAGTACAGGGGCGTGGGTCACTTACCCTCTCTTCCAAGACTCCCTCCACCTCGCGTCTCCGTATGGCCGCCACCACCTCCGCCATGTCGGCCTCCCACTCCTCCAAGAGGAGTTGCACTCTGATCTGCAGCCGCTGTTGCAGCTGAGCGGTCCGGACCTCCACCCACGCCGTGGTTCCAGGCACGGGGGCTACGGTGCTGCGGGACGGTTGGTACATCCCTGCGGCGGCCTCTTCCAGGTAACAAAAAGATGGCCGCAGGGTCCTGGCATCCCTGCTTTTATAGCTGTGGGCTACATGCGGCCAGATGCCATCCGTCCCCCTTAGTCTTTTTCCGGCTCCTCCTCTACAGGGGCGGGGTTTCAGCTTTCGCGCCTCCACTACTCGGGAAGACGCTCGAGCGGGGACTTTTCGCGCCCAAAATGGCGGCTTCTCAAGATTTTCGGCCGGACACCTCCGGCAGTCACAAGGCACACCTCTACCAGACGGCAGAGCGGTAAGATCCTGTTCGTGACGCCAAGTTGTCGCGGGCGGAGGAGGGGACGCTACGCTCACCCACTGCTCGGGTCCGGCTGCTGCTGCTCGGTGGTGGCTCGAGCGGTGGGCCGGATCCCGGGGACTCGAGCGGCGCTCCTCGCCCGTGAGTGAAAGGGGGTGGTTTGGGTTAGGGATATTGTCCGTGACGCCACCCACGGTTGTGGTGAGGTTGTGACACCACCGCTGCTCTGGACGGGGATCCCGGGAGCGATGACAGGGAGCAGCTTGGATGTTAGTTCTCCCCTCTGTGGGTAGGGGGGTTGGTTGTCCCGGGGCCCCGGTGAGGGTTAGGGATGGCAGGCGGGTTACGGGGCCTGATGAGGTGCAGGGTCGCGGGAGCAGCGCTGTGCCGCACGGCACGGTGGTACTCACTCAGCCAATGATCAATGCAAAGTCTCCGGTAAAACAAACGGCTGGATGGACGGGTCCCACAGACGGCCGCGGTAGCTCTCCCGGTAGGTTGATGGTGACTACCTTTCCCTGCACCTGTGTTGTGTTTACGGTTCCAATGGCTTCCCACCGGTAACCCGCTCCCCAGCTTGGATGGATGCTGAGGGAGCCCCTTTTGCCCGCAGGCTCTGGCCCTGGGAACTGTAGCCTTGGCGGTGACTGTGTTTCCCTTTACGGTGTGAGCTGTTGCCTTCAATCAGGTCTTGACTGCTGGGAAACCCCGGAGGTTCCCTTCGCTAACGGATTTGACCAGTTTTACTGCGACTCCTAGCCTGGTCGGGGTCCGTAAGCCCTGCCGAATGGTGCTGGCTTCTCTTCACTCCCCGATCCAGTACCGTCAGGCCACCGCCCGTCCCCGGTCCTTACGGTTCGCTCCAATCAGCCTCTCCTGCAGACGGTCACCATCGTCTGTCATCCTTGCTGTATGTGCCCGGGCCACACACCCGGACACGGTCAGTCTCCTCTACTACCACTTCAGTCTCCAAAACTAAACTCTATCTGACTCCTTTTCCCGCCTCCAGGACTGTGAATTCCTCGGTGGGCGGGGCCAACCGCCTGGCCCACCCCCTGGTGTGGACATCAGCCCCTGGAGGGAAGCAACAAGGATTTGTGTTTGACTTCGGTGTGCCTAGCTGGGGTGTGGGGTGTGTTGTTGCAGTACCTGTGACGACCTGGCTTGTCCAGGGCGCCACACTATTCCATCCGGCTTGCGTTAAGTTGGACTATCATTTATTTTTCAACAGGACAATGACCCCAAACACACCTCCAGGCTGTGTAAGGGCTATTTGACTAAGAAGGAGAGTGATGGGTGCTACGCCAGATGACCTGGTCTCCACAGTCACCAGACCTGAACCCAATCGAGATGGTTTGGGGTGAGCTGGACCGCAGAGTGAAGGCAAAAGACCCAACAAGTGCTAAGCATCTCTGGGAACTCCTTCAAGACTGTTGTAAGACCATTTCCGGTGACTACCTCTTGAAGCTCATCAAGAGAATGCCAAGAGTGTGCAAAGCAGTAATCAAAGCAAAAGGTGGCTACTTTGAAGAACCTAGAATATAAGACATATTTTCAGTTGTTTCACACTTTTTTAAGTATTTCATTCTGCATGTGTTATTTCATAGTTCTGATGCCTTCAATGTGAATCTACAATTTTTAGAGTCATGAAAATAACGAAAACTCTTTGAATGAGAAGGTGTGTCCAAACTTTTGGTCTGTACTGTATATATATATATATATATATATATTGTATATTGTATATTTTTTTCATAAGATAAATATACAGATATATGGGAAATATTTTTGGGATCCTTGCAAAATCTTTAGAAGGGCCTTCACATGGTAGGACCTAATGAAAAATACTTCACCTACAACGTACTTTATAGTGTCTTCTTATGTAGCACATGGGCATTTGGCCCTCCTTAGGACTCGGGATTATTATCGTATATATACAGTGCCTACAAGTAGTATTCAACCCCCTGCAGATTTAGCAGGTTTGATAAGATGCAAATAAATTAGAGCCTGCAAACTTCAAACAAGAGCAGGATTTATTAACAGATGCATAAATCTTACAAACCAACAAGTTATGTTGCTCAGTTAAATTTTAATAAATTTTCAACATAAAAGTGTGGGTCAATTATTATTCAACCCCTAGGTTTAATATTTTGTGGAATAACCCTTGTTTGCAATTACAGCTAATAATCGTCTTTTATAAGACCTGATCAGGCCGGCACAGGTCTCTGGAGTTATCTTGGCCCACTCCTCCATGCAGATCTTCTCCAAGTTATCTAGGTTCTTTGGGTGTCTCATGTGGACTTTAATCTTGAGCTCCTTCCACAAGTTTTCAATTGGGTTAAGGTCAGGAAACTGACTAGGCCACTGCAACACCTTGATTTTTTCCCTCTTGAACCAGGCCTTGGTTTTCTTGGCTGTGTTTTTTGGGTCGTTGTCTTGTTGGAAGATGAAATGACGACCCATCTTAAGATCCTTGATGGAGGAGCGGAGGTTCTTGGCCAAAATCTCCAGGTAGGCCGTGCTATCCATCTTCCCATGGATGCGGACCAGATGGCCAGGCCCCTTGGCTGAGAAACAGCCCCACAGCATGATGCTGCCACCACCATACTTGACTGTAGGGATGGTATTCTTGGGGTCGTATGCAGTGCCATCCAGTCTCCAATTGTCACGTGTGTGGTTGGCAACAAAGATCTCGATCTTGGTCTCATCAGACCAGAGAACCTTGAACCAGTCTGTCTCAGAGTCCTCCAAGTGATCATGAGCAAACTGTAGACGGGTCTTGACATGACGCTTTGAAAGTAAAGGTACCTTACGGGCTCGTCTGGAACGGAGACCATTGCGGTGGAGTACGTTACTTATGGTATTGACTGAAACCAATGTCCCCACTGCCATGAGATCTTCCCGGATCTCCTTCCTTGTTGTCCTTGGGTTAGCCTTGACTCTTTGGACAAGCCTGGCCTCGGCACGGGTGGAAACTTTCAAAGGCTGTCCAGGCCGTGGAAGGCTAACAGTAGTTCCATAAGCCTTCCACGTCCGGATGATGCTCCCAACAGTGGAGACAGGTAGGCCCAACTCCTTGGAAAGGGTTTTGTACCCCTTGCCAGCCTTGTGACCCTCCACGATCTTGTCTCTGATGGCCTTGGAATGCTCCTTTGTCTTTCCCATGTTGACCAAGTATGAGTGCTGTTCACAAGTTTAGGGAGGGTCTTAATTAGTCAAAAAAGGCTGGAAAGAGATAATTAATCCAAACATGTGAAGCTCATTGTTCTTTGTGCCTGAAATACTCCATAATACTTTAGGGGAACCAAACAGAATTCTGGTGGTTTGAGGGGTTGAATAATAAATGACCCTCTGAATAAACTTTTCACAATTTAAAAAAAAAATAAAAAAAGAAATAACATTCTTTTTTGCTGCATTTCACACTTCCAGGCTGATCTACAGTCCAAATGTCACAATGCCAAGTTATTCCGAATGTGTAAACCTGCTAAATCTGCAGGGGGTTGAATACTACGTGTAGGCACTGTATGTATGTACATATATATATATGTATATATATATATATATATATATATATTTTTCACAAGAGAAATGTTCAGGTATATGGGAAATATTTTTGTGATCCAGAGACCTCATACAAACTCTTTAGAAGGGCCTTCACCTAGGATGTGGTGGGTGTCTTCTTATATAGCACAGGGGCATTAAAAATATCTCAGGGCTTGGGATCATTGAAAGAACCAGAGGCATAAATAACCCTTTAGTAATAAGAGGTCACTACGTGTTGTAGGTGAAGTATTTTTCATTATTTTCATTAGGGCCTAGAAGTTTTTATTTAGGCCTCTAGCTCTTTCATAGATGCCGAGACCTGAAGAAGGCCTAATGACCCTCTGCTAGTTAGAAGACACTACAAATTGTTAGAACCAGGGGCATAACTAGAAGCTTCTTGGCCCCAATGAAAAATCCTTCATCACCAACGTATAGTGTCTACCTATGTAGCACAGGGACATTTGGTCTCCTCAAGGCTTGCGACCACCATAACCACCAGGAGCATAACTAGATGCTTCTGGGTCCCAATGAAAAATTGTTCACCTACAACATTAGAAGCTTCCTAGGTAGCACAAGGACATTTGACTTCTTCAGGGCTCGGGGCCACCATAACCACCAGGAGCATAACTAGAAGCTTCTTGGCCCCAATAAAAACATCCTAGACCTACAACATTAGTGTCTTCCTAGGTGGCACAGGGGCATTTGGCCTCCTCAGCACTTGGGACCACCAAAATCACCAGGAGCATAACTAGATACTTCTGCGTCCCAATGAAAAATCCTTCACCTACAATGTATAGTGTCTACCTATGTAGCACAGGGGTATTTAGCCTCCTCAGGGCTTGGAACCACCATAACCACCAGGAGCAGAACTAGATGCTTCTGAGTCCCAATGAAAAATCCTTCACAAAAAATATTAGTGTTTTCCTCAGGGTTCTAGACCACCATAACCACCAGGAGCATAACTAGATACTTCTGGGTCCCAAAGAAAAATTGTTCACCTACAACGTTACTGTCTACCTATGTAGCACAAGGGCACTTGGCCTCCTCAGTCCTTGGGACTACTATAACCACCAGGAGCATAACTAGATACTTCTGGGTCCCAATGAAAAATCCTTCACCTACAATGTATAGTGTCTACCTATGTAGCACAGGGGCATTTAGCCTCCTCAGGGCTTGGAACCACCATAACCACCAGGAGCATAACTAGATACTTCTGGGTCCCAATGAAAAATCCTTCACATACAACGTTAGTGTCTACCTATGCAGCACAGGAGCATTTAGCCTCCTCAGGGCTAAGGACCACCATAACCACCAGGAACAAGACTAGATACTTCTGGGTCCCAATGAAAAATCCTTCACATACAATATTAGTGTCTTCCTCAGGGTTCTAGACCACCATAACCACCAGAAACATAACTAGATGTTTCTGGGTCCCAATAAAAAATCCTTCACCTTCAACGCTAGTCCCTTCCTAGGTAGCACAGGGGCATTTTGCCTCCTCAGGGCAAAGGACCACCAAAACCACCTGGAACAAGATTAGATACTTCTGGGTCCCAATGAAAAATTGTTCACCTACAAAGTTAGTGTCTACCTACGTAGCACAGGGGCATTTAGCCTCCTCAGGGCTAAGGACCACCATAACCACCAGGAACAAGACTAGATACTTCTGGGTCCCAATGAAAAATCCTTCACATACAATGTTAGTGTCTTCCTCAGGGTTCTAGACCACCATAACCACCAGGAGCATAACTAGATACTTCTGGGTCCCAAAGAAAAATAGTTCACCTACAACGTTACTGTCTACCTATGTAGCACAGGGGCACTTGACCTCCTCAGTCCTTGGGACTACCATAACCACCAGGAGCATAACTAGATGATTCTGGGTCCCAATACAGTATCTGTGAAAGGGCCACACAGTAGAGTCGTACATGGCAGAGAGCCTCTTCAGAACTTTGAACCATTGTAGGAATCAGGGTCATAACTAAAGTCTTTTGTGCTCCGATACAAAATCCAGAAGAAGAAGTCCAAACTGTCAACGTATAGTAGAGGGGCATTTGTCTCCCTCAAGGCTTGGGCACGACTGCTAAATAAGCCCCCTGCCTTTAAGTTCAACAGATTGATTTGCATTTAGATTAATGGGGAGTGGGTTTTCTTTTTGTTGAGTTTTTCTATTGTAGTACTTTTCTGCCGCCTCGCAGATGTGGCCAGGACCATACGTGCTGCGCTGTACATATGCCGCCGCGAAGGAGGCGAGAAGCTGGAATGAGCAGATGCTTTTGTCCATCACCTCCTGAAAGTCAGCTTTTTGGAAGAACAAAAAAAAAGAAGTAGAGTAGGGCGTAAGCATAAAAAGTTGCAGTAAAATCTACGAGGCACTGCGAGTGCGGTTGACATTGCCGAGCCAGCAGAGCCGGCAGTGATGAGGCACGGTAAGGTTAAAAACAGCTGCTTGTGGGATGTTTGCAGGATAAGCATTTTCAGCCTGTGCTGAGCCTTAAAGAGGCGCTAAACCTGGAAGACAAGCAAATCCAATATATAGCATTGCATTGTAACAGGCTCAGGTCTGCGGCACGCGGCACATCTGCTGCTCCTGCGAAACCAGGCACCTCAGATGACCCGCAACGTGCCGCCACCATGAGCTGAAACAGTAACTGTACACTATATCAGGATTATGTACACATTGTACACCACTACTGTCTGTGTTATTTACTCTCAGTATATGACTTGTGCACTATATGTTGGTATTATTTCAACACTGTATGTTGGTATTATATGAGCACTGTATGTTGGTATTATTAAAAACCGGATGTTTAAATTATATGAGCGTTATATGTTGGTATTATTTGTGCACTCAATGTTTTTTACTGTTCAATCAGTCTGTGGTGGTTTTATATAAGCACTATATGTTGGCATTACATGTTTATTGTATGTTTGTATTATATATGAGCGCTATATGTTGGGATTATATGTTTACTGTATGTTTGTATTATATATGAGCACTATATGTTGGCATTATATGTTTATTGTATGTTTATATTATATATGAGCACTATATGTTGGGATTATGTTTACTGTATGTTTGTATTATATATGAGCACTACATTATTTCTATTATTTATTATATTATTTTTATTATTTAATTTAATTTATTATTTAATTTAATTTTTATTATATAAATTATTTATTATATTATTATTTCTAGTATTTCTTTACTGTATTTTTGTATCATATTGCCGGTGTGTGTGTTATATCACCACTATATGTTTGTATTAAATGAGCACTATATGTTGGTATTATTTCAAAACTGTATGTTGGAATTATATAAGCACTACATGTTGGTATTATTAAAAAATGGATGTTTATATTATATGAGCTTTATATGTTGGTATTATTTGTGCATTCTATGTTTGTACTGTTTGATCAGTCTTATATGAGCACTATATGTTGGCATTATATGTTTATTGTATGTTTGTATTATATATGAGCACTACATTATTTATATTATTTATTATATTATTTTTTAATTATTTAATTTATTATTTAATTTAATTATTTTTTTATCCTATAATTATTATATTATTATTTCTAGTATTATTTCTTCACTGTATTTTTGTATCATATTGCCGGTGTGTGTTATATCACCACTATATGTTTGTATTAAATGAGCACTATATGTTGGTATTATTTGAAAACTGTATGTTGGTATTATATAAGCACTGCATTTTGGTATTATTCAAAACCGGATGTTTATATTATATGAGCTTTACTGTATATGTTGGTATTATATGTGCATTCTATGTTTGTACTGTTTGATCAGTGAGCACTATATGTTGGGATTATATGTTTAATGTATGTTTGTATTATATGAGCACTATATGTTGGTATTATTTGTACCATATCATTGGTGTGTGTTATATCAGCACTATATATTTGTATTAAATGAGCACTATATGTTGGTATTATTTGTTCACTGTATTTTTTTTACTATATGAACACTATGTTGGTATTATTTGTGCACTGTATGTTTGTATTATATGAGCGCCAAATGTTGCTATTATTTTGTCAATATTTGTCGCTATTATATGGACAGTGTGTGGTGTTATATGAGTGCTGTATGTTTGTATTATTTGTGCACTCTATGTTTGTATTATTTGATCAATCTGTGGTAGTTTTATATAAACACTATATGATGGAATTATTTCTTCACTATATTTTTGTATTATTTGACTATTGTGTGTTATAACAGCACTTTATATTTGTATTATATGAGCACTATATGTTGGTATTATTTGTCCACTGTATTTTTGTACTATATGATCAGTATATGGGTAGAATTATATACAGTCAGGTCCAGAAATATTTGGACAGTGACACAAGTTTTGTTATTTTAGCTGTTTACAAAAACATGTTCAGAAATACAATTATATATATAATATGGGCTGAAAGTGCACACTCCCAGCTGCAATATGAGAGTTTTCACATCCAAATCGGAGAAAAGGTTTAGGAATCATAGTTCTGTAATGCATAGCCTCCTCTTTTTCAAGGGACCAAAAGTAATTGGACAAGGGACTCTAAGGGCTGCAATTAACTCTGAAGGCGTCTCCCTCGTTAACCTGTAATCAATGAAGTAGTTAAAAGGTCTGGGGTTGATTACAGGTGTGTGGTTTTGCATTTGGAAGCTGTTGCTGTGACCAGACAACATGCGGTCTAAGGAACTCTCAATTGAGGTGAAGCAGAACATCCTGAGGCTGAAAAAAAAGAAAAAATCCATCAGAGAGATAGCAGACATGCTTGGAGTAACAAAATCAACAGTCAGGTACATTCTGAGAAAAAAGGAATTGACTGGTGAGCTTGGGAACTCAAAAATGCCTGGGCGTCCACGGATGACAACAGTGGTGGATGATCGCCGCATACTTTCTTTGGTGAAGAAGAACCCGTTCACAACATCAACTGAAGTCCAGAACACTCTCAGTGAAGTAGGTGTATCTGTCTCTAAGTCAACAGTAAAGAGAAGACTCCATGAAAGTAAATACAAAGGGTTCACATCTAGATGCAAACCATTCATCAATTCCAAAAATAGACAGGCCAGAGTTACATTTGCTGAAAAACACCTCATGAAGCCAGCTCAGTTCTGGAAAAGTATTCTATGGACAGATGAGACAGATAGTTCCAATATCATGCTACCGCCATATTGTGCTAGGACAAATTCAGAGTTTGTAAAAGAGTAACAAAATAAAGCGATGAGGTGTCTAAGAAGTAGAAATCTGCGGCTAACACCATCCAGTATTCCAAAGTGCTTTATTCCATCATTAAGTGTAGTTAAAAGTAGCGGGGAGAGAGCCGGGTGCAGGCCCCCTTATGGACGACGGCTGTTTCGCACTACCTTGTGCTTCAATGGGTCCAAACTAAATAAAATAAGGCATGAGGTTTGGAGAAATGTGAGACGGCTTGCCTTGTAATTTTGAGGGTTTTTTAAAAAAAAAATACTGCCATATAGTGCCAATATAATGCTACTGTCATATTGTGATAGGGCAAATTCAGAGTTTGTAGAAGAGTAACAAAATAAGGCAACGAGGTTTGGAGATATGTAAAACAGCTTGCCTTGTAATTTTGAGTTTTAAAAAAAATAAAATAAAAAAATACTGCCATATAGTGCCAATATAATGCTACCGCCATACTATGCTATGACAAATTCAGAGTTTTTAAAAGAGTAACAAAATAAGGAAATAAGGTTTGGAGAAATGTAAGACCGCTTGCCTTATAATTTTGAGTTTTTAAAAAAAAAACCAATACTGCCATATATTATATATATATATATATATATATATATATATATATATATAGATATATATATATACTACCACCATATTGTGCTAGGTCAAGTTCAGAGTTTTTATAAGAGCAAAAAAATAAGGCGGCGAGGTTTAGCGAACTGTAAGACAGCTTGCCTTTATAATTTTGAGGTTTTTTTTTAAAAAAAATAAAATACTGTCATATAGTGCCAATATAATGCTACCACCATACTGTGCTACGACAAATTCTGAGTTTTTAAAAGAGTAACAAAAATAAGGCAACGAGGTTTGGAGAACTGTAAAACAGCTTGCCTTGTAATTTTGAGTTTAAAAAAAAAAAAAAAATACTGCCATATAGTGCCAATATAATGCTACCGCCACATTGTGCTAAAGTAATATACAGTATTTAAATAATGCATAATAGTGCTATATGTAGTGGGAAGATGATAGTCCATGTAATATCCCAATATAGTGCACAAATAGTACCCCCTTATAGAGCCAGCGTAGTGTTGTTATAAAAAAACCGCCATATAATGCTAAATAATACTTAATTAGTATTGCACAGATTTGGGGGGAAAAAAATGCAAAAAGAGTAAATGACCTTACACAGAAACAGTAAAAACTGATCTAAGAAATTGGGAACATTTCTCCTTTAAGTAACAACACATGGAGGGAAAAATGTGCGTGAGTGATCTGCCACGAAAGGGTGGCGCAGAATGAATGTCTTTAACATTTTATATGAAGCGGTGGCTGTGTATGTCCCGGGGCCAAATGGAAAAAAAGCATTTGAGGTTGAAATGAATCTTCATGTTACAGTCGGCTAAACAAGTGCTCGGCCGCTTCTCTCCGCAGCCATGTCATAATAAACAGACTTTTCAGGAACAATGAGTCACCGAAACCTCATTTCAGACTCCTAAACTCTCTAAGGACAGGTCTTCTGGGTTTACGGACTCCAAAATGAAAAAAAAAATACTGACAACTAAAACTCTAAACCAGGAATTGTCCTAGGATTGTTGTCAGACCCCCTCCCCCACTCTCACAATTGAGAAATTAAAAACCCGAAGTTCCTTAGGACAAGTCCTAATTGGGCCCCCTCAGGACATAGAAGAGCGTATCCACAACTTAATTTTCTTCCTATTGAAGACCCTTAAGCGGGCTTTACACGCTACGATATCGTTAATGATTTATCGTCGGGGTCACGTTGTTTGTGACGCACATTCGGCGTCATTAACGATATCGCAGCGTGTGACACTTAAGAGCGATCTTAGAGGGGGGATAGAGGCTGCACATGAGGAGCAGGGGGGATAGAGGCTGCACATGAGGAGCAGGGAGGATAGAGGCTGCACATGAGGAGCAGGGAGGATAGAGGCTGCACATGAGGAGCAGGCAGGATAGAGGCTGCACATGAGGAGCAGGGAGGATAGAGGCTGCACATGAGGAGCAGGGGGGATAGAGGCTGCACATGAGGAGCAGGGGGGATAGAGGCTGCACATGAGGAGCAGGGAGGATAGAGGCTGCACATGAGGAGCAGGGGGGATAGAGGCTGCACATGAGGAGCAGGGAGGATAGAGGCTGCACATGAGGTGCAGGGAGGATAGAGGCTGCACATGAGGAGCAGGGAGGATAGCGGTTGCACATGAGGAGCAGGGAGGATAGAGGCTGCCCATGATGAGCAGGGGGGATAGCGGTTGCATATGAGGAGCAGGGAGGATAGAGGCTGCACATGAGGGGCAGGGAGGAGAGAGGCTGCACATGAGGGGCAGGGAGGATAGAGGCTGCACATGAGGAGCAGGGAGGATAGAGGCTGCACATGAGGAGCAGGGAGGATAGAGGCTGCCCATGAGGAGCAGGGGGGATAGTGGTTGCACATGAGGAGCAGGGAGGATAGAGGCTGCACATGAGGGGCAGGGAGGAGGATAGAGGCTGCACATGAGGAGCAGGGAGGATAGAGCCTGCACATGAGGAGCAGGGAGGATAGAGGCTGCACATGAGGGGCAGGGAGGATAGAGGCTGCACATGAGGGGCAGGGAGGATAGAGGCTGCACATGAGGAGCAGGGAGGATAGAGGCTGCCCATGAGGAGCAGGGAGGATAGAGGCTGCACATGAGGGGCAGGGAGGATAGAGGCTGCACATGAGGAGCAGGGACGATAGAGGCTGCACATGAGGAGCAGGGAGGATAGAGGCTGCACATGAGGGGCAGGGAGGAGGATAGAGGCTGCACATGAGGAGCAGGGAGGATAGAGGCTGCACATGAGGAGCAGGGAGGATAGAGGCTGCACATGAGGGGCAGGGAGGATAGAGGCTGCACATGAGGGGCAGGGAGGATAGAGGCTGCACATGAGGAGCAGGGAGGAGAGAGGCTGCCCATGAGGAGCAGGGAGGATAGAGGCTGCACATGAGGGGCAGGGAGGATAGAGGCTGCACATGAGGAGCAGGGACGATAGAGGCTGCACATGAGGAGCAGGGTGGATAGAGGCTGCCCATGAGGAGCAGGGGGGATAGCGGTTGCACATGAGGAGCAGGGAGGATAGAGGCTGCACATGAGGGGCAGGGAGGAGAGAGACTGCACATGAGCAGGGAGGATAGAGGCTGCACATGAGGAGCAGGGAGGATTGAGACTGCACATGAGGAGCAGGGAGGATAGAGGCTGCACATGAGGGGCAGGGAGGAGAGAGGCTGCACATGAGGAGCAGGGGGATAGAGGCTGCCCATGAGGAGCAGGGAGGATAGAGGCTGCCCATGAGGGGCAGGGAGGAGAGAGGCTGCCCATGAGGGGCAGGGAGGAGAGAGGCTGCCCATGAGGAGCAGGAAGGATAGAGGCTGCACATGAGGAGCAGGGGGATAGAGGCTGCACATGAGGAGCAGGGAGGATAGAGGCTGCACATGAGGAGCAGGGAGGGTAGAGGCTGCACATGAGGAGCAGGGAGGATAGAGGCTGCACATGAGGAGCAGGGGGATAGAGAAAGAGAGAAAAAAAAAGAGCGATCTTAAACGATCGCAAAAGAGGGCAAAATCGTTGGAGAGATCGTCCTGAAACAAAAAAACGTTCTCTTTTTATAAGCGATATTGTTCGTTCTTCCTGCGGCAGCGCACATCGCTATGTGTGACACCGCAGGAGCGAGGAACATCTCCTTACCTGCCTCCACCGGCAATGCGGAAGGAAGGAGGTGGGCGGGATGTTACGTCCCGCTCATCTCCGCCCCTCCGCTTCTATTGGACGGCTGCCGTGTGACATCGCTGTGACGCCGCACGAACCGCCCCCTTAGAAAGGAGGCGGATCGCCAGCCAGAGCGACGTTGCAGGGCAGGTAAAGGGTGCTTTACACATTGCGACATCGCTAGCGATTGCTAGCGATGTAGCGTGCGATAGCACCCACCCCCGTCGGTGGCACAATATGTGGTGATCACTGCCATAGCAAACATTATCGCTACAGCAGCGTCACACGCACATACCTTGCCAGCGACGTCGCTGTGACCGCCGAACAATCCCTCCTTCAAGGGGGAGGTGTGTTCGGCGTCACCGCGACGTTACTAAGCGGCCAGCCAATAGAAGCGGAGGGGTGAAGATGAGCGGGACGTAACATCCCACCCACCTCCTTCCTGCACAATCAGCAAGGTTGGCAGACGGTGATGGCCGTCTGCAGGAGTTGGTGGAGGTCAGCGGAACCGTAGGACCGGGGTCGGGCAGTGGCCCGCCGGTACCGAACCGGGGAGCAGATTGAAGCCAAGCACCAAGGCAGGGTACTCAGGCCCCGACTAGGCTCGGAAGCCGCCGTAAAGGTCAAATTCTCTGATTGCGGTCTGGACCTCAAGGGTTCATTCCCAACCAGTCCCGTTAGAAGGCAACCGCCCAACCCGCCTGGATAAGAGCCACCGCCAAGGGCCAGAGATCCAAGGGCCATGCCTGCGGGCAACCGGGGCTCTCCCGACACGTACACGCCGGGGAGCGGACTACCCGTGGGAAGCCATAGGAGTCAACCACACATACACAGGTGCAGGGAAACGACAGCCACCATCAACCCGTCCGGGGAGAGTGAGAACGCCGCAGCCGACTGTGGGCCCCGTCCATCCAGCCGATTGGTTTACCAGAGACTCTGTCCTTTGTGTCTGAATGAGTACAACAGTGCCATCCGGCACCGCACTGCACCGCAACGTTGCACCCGCGCCCACGCTGCCTCCCCGCATCCGGCCCCTGCACCCGCGCCTATACCTCCACCCTGCAACCGGGCCCCAGGACCAACAGCCCCTACCCACGGAGGGGGTCAACACCTTAGCTGCTCTCCGCCATCGCTCCCGGGATCCCCCGTCACCAGCAGCGGTGGTGCCCACCATCACCACAACTCGTGAGTGGCGTCACGACCGACATCCCACCACAAACCTCCCCTTTTCACTCGTGGGCGAGGAGGCGCTGCTCGAGCCCCGAGTCTGGCCCCGTGCTCGAGCCACCGAGGAGCAGAAGCACCGGACCCGAGCGCCAGCGATTCCCAGGCGAGCGGCGTTCCCAACCCCTCCGCCCGCGACACATCCATACAGTATAATGGCCCCGACACAGCCCTCCATACAGAATAATGGGCCCCACATAGCCCTCCATACAGAATAATGGCCCCACATAGCCCTCCAAACAGTATAATGGCCCCCATATAGCCCTCCAAACAGTATAATGGCCCCCACATAGCCCTCCAAACAGTATAATGGCCCCCACATAGCCCTCCAAACAGTATAATGGCCCACACATAGCCCTCCAAACAGTATAATGACCCACACATAGCCCTCCAAACAGTACAATAGGCCCAACATAGCCCTCCAAATAGTATAATGGCCCCCATATAGCCCTCCATACAAAATAATGGCCCCGACATAGCCCTCCAAACAGTATAATGGCCGCCACACAGCCCTCCATACAGTATAATGGCCCCGACATAGTCCTCCATACAGTATAATGGGCCCCACATAGCTCTCCATACAGAATAATGGCCCCCACACAGCCCTGTAAACAGTATAATGGCCCACACATAGTGCTCCAAACAGTTTAATGTCCCCCATAGCCCTGCAAACAGTATAATGGGTCCACAAAGTCCTGCAAGCCGTACAATGATCCCTTACACCACCCTTCAAACAGTATAATGGCCCCTACACAGCCCTGTATACAGTATAATGGCCCAAACATAGCCCTGCAAACAGTATAATGGTCCCCATTGATTTAAAATAATAATAATAATAATAATAATAATAAAAAAAATACTCCCCTCTCCCCATTCTCCCTCTGCTCTGGCCTCCACAGTGTGTGGTCTGCAGCTCTGCACTGCTTGGCAGAGTGGGCACAATACAGTTGTGCCGCCCCCGTACCAGCAGCCGGCACTACTCGGGTCCGGGCCTTCTGGGGTGGTGGCTCGAGGGTCTCCGGACCCGGGGGTCTCGCGGACACGCCAAATAAAAAGGATGACGTAGATGTACGGGCTAGGCCGTAGTAAGTTCGTGACGCCAGCCACGGTGTGTGGTGAGGTGGGACACCACCGCTGCTGTGGTAGGGCACTTGGGGGGAGGTGTTGTGGCAGCTACTTGTTAACCCCTCCGTGGGTAGGGATGGTGGCCCCGGGACCCAGTGTCTCTGTGCAGGGTATAGCGACCGCAGGGAGTGTTTGTGTACTCACAGTTAATAAACCACACAAGTCTCTGGTAAACCAAGGTTATGGTGGCCAGTGCCGCGGCCGGTTGCATTCGGGTCCCCCACCCGGCTGGTGGTCTCTATCCTTTTCTCTGCACTGTTTTCTGAAAGGTGGACTTCCTAGCGTGGAACTCAGGAGTCTGCTCGCGGCTGGATGTGGCCTAAGGAGCCGTGCCCGCAGCTGCTGGCCCGTGGGATCTATGGGCGGTGACCTCTTATCCCTATCGTTGGGCTGTTGTCTTCTATGAGGGACTTTGGGTGGGACAGAACCTCTAGTCCTGGCCTTAATCGGTGAATTAACCAGTCCGCTTGTTTCCGGTTCTGGCTTCAGGGTCCGAGTACCCCCCTTTGTGCTACGGTTTCCGGTTCGGTTCCTCGTGTCGGTACCGGCGGGCTACAACCCTGTCCCAGTCCACCTCGGTTCTGCCGAACCGTCTTCCCGTCTCCTGCTGACGGAGACCACTGTCTGCCTCCTAGCCAGTGGCACCAGGGCTCCGACCCTGGCACCGTTCAACTTGAACTTTCCTGCTGGAGCTACACTTAGCTCCAGCCCACACTCCTCTCCAAACTGAACTTCAGACTAATCTGACTAGACTCGCTGTTTTCCCGCCCTGGGCTGTCTAGACCCCTGGGTGGGCATGTCCCAACCCACTGGTGTGTCTATCTTTCCCTAAGGGGGGGGTGACTAGGGTTTTTGGTTGGCTGTGTGTTTCCTAGTGAGGGAAGGTGTTATGCGGGGGCCTATTTGTGACTACCTGGTTTTGCCAGGGCGTCATACAGTGACTTCATCAGGCCCATTACACTGAAATGTCAGAGCTTAGGGGGAATGATGGAAGAGGGAGCTGACAGCAGTGTGACGCCGGGCAGGGTGCCACCCGCTGCTGACGCTGTCACCGGGCCTCCCCGACTCACGGGCCCCAAAGCAGCCACACGTTCTGCTGCTATTAGCGGTACCAGATCCTCCCTAAGAAGTGAATCAGGATGACTATGGTTAAATTATGGTCTCCCACCGTCCATTTGTAGCTCTGTTACAGTCGATTTCAGATGTTATTCTTTCCGGTCATAGTCCATTTACATTTTGTCAGCCCCTGTCCCTGTATGTTATATAGGGGCAGTATCTGCCGGTAGGGCAGACATTATTCATGGCTTCCCAGTGTCTAAGAATGACGTTATAGAAGATTCTACTCGCATGAAATAACTTAAAAATCAATAAATATAAATTACTTTTTTTTCCCTGTATGACGGGGGCTGCAGATGACAAGAGGCCGAGTTATCCGTTCACACATCCGCACACATCTATACGCTCCGGGTTGTTATGTTCCAAGCATCTGTACGGCCGGGGAACATATGGTTTTCATTAACTTATCTTTGTGAATTTTACCAATAAAAAGAATGGGCTTAATATGACGGGCCGCGATAACTGTTCATATGGACACTGTTAAAATTATAATTCTGCTATGTTAACAAGTCAATGACCTGGAGGATATCTGGTCAGACGACCAAAATGAACATTTTTTACATTTTTTTTTCATGGTTGTAATTTTTGTCCACTTGAATGATTTAATAAAAAGAATTTGAATTTTCTTTTATTAGTTTTTGTTGAGTCAACAGAAAGTTGTTTTTTTTTACACTGCTCCTTAAAAAGAATCAATTTCAATCAAAGCAATTTTTTTCTCTTATATTATTCCCTCTGCTACCCTGAGTATTCTGTTGTTTGTTGTTTAGAAATCCGCCATAAGAGTCCAGAGATATGGCTCTTTTTACTAAGAGTTGTTGCTCGCAGGATCCTCGGGGGTGTGTCTTTTGGCTGCTGAGCAACATTATCTTGTGAGCCACGCCCCTGAGGTAAAGACCATAAAAATTAGCACTAAATGGAAAGGCTAAAATCTCTGGAATCGTATGATGGATTTTAATAAAACTAAATTCAGAGTACTCAAGGAAGGAGCGGTAGTAAAATAATAGTAAAAACTGGACACTTTTGTCCAGGGGACAGGTCCTCAATAAAGGGGTTATTAAAGTTTTTAAGAAAAAGTTCATGTTGCCAAAAATTTCCTGTTAGTCGGATTAGAAGTGAGCAGTAAAGATGGGCAAACTTGCAGATATTCAGATTTGGCGGGTCCAATCGGATTTAAAAAAAAATGGTTTGGGGCTTGAACTCAAACATCTGCCTGAACGCCGATCCCCACCATGTTTATGGGGACCCGAACATTGTGCTTTAAAATGGTGGTAGAAAGGGCTAAGGGGATTCGAGATTTATATTTACAGAGTCTCTTGCACGGCTAGAACACTACTTCCGGGGATGCTCATAAACCCTCATACATATTCACTGCTTCTCCCGCCCACCAGCAGTTCTGGCGTCTGTGATTGGTTGCAGTCAGACTGCCCCCCACCCTGTGTGATAGTGTCTGTGATCTCTTGGAATCAAACATGCTGTCTGTGTACCTATAGTGCTGGGGGAGGCCCAATAACCATGGGTCTCCCCAGTCTGAGAATACCAGCGCCCAGCTGTTGGCTTTATCATGGTCGGGTATCAAAATTGGGGGGACTGCATGCCATTTTTTAAAAATTATTTAATTAAATAATTTTCAAAAAAGCCGCATAGGGTCCCTCTTATTTTGATACACAGCCTAGAGAAGCACACGGCTGGGGGCTGCAGCCTGTAGCCGTATGTTTTTCTGTGCTGGGTATCACAATACGGGGGAACCCTACGCCAATTTATTTATTTTTACACCACTATAGATACGCAGACAGCGTGTGTGATTCCAACCAATCACTAACGCTGTCACAGAGTAGGGGCGCGGTCTGACTGAACCAATTACAGATGCCGAAACTGCCGGTGGGCGGGGAAACAGTGAATATGTATGAGGGTTTATGAGCAGACCCAGAAGTAGTGTTCCAGCCATGAGGGAGACTCAGTAAGTATAACATGCCTGCTCTAATCCGCCTACCCCTTTCTACCACCATTTTAAAGCACAATGGGACCCATAGCTACGGGGGATTGGCGTCCGAGCAGATGTTTTGAGTTCAAGTCCGTTCCAAACTATTTTTTTTTTTTAAATCCGGTTGTGCCCGCCAAACCCGTAGACAGCATATGTGATTCCAAGCAATCAAAGATGCTGTCACAATGGGTGAGGGCGTGGTCTGACTTCAACCAATCACAAAATGCCGGGACTGCTGATGGGCGGAGCAAGTAGTGAATAGGTTAATTATTGAACCTGGAAATTGTGTTATAGCCACGCAGGATACTTGGTAAGCATAACGTTCCCACTTTATTCCCTATTTTCTTTATTTTTCCTTACTTTTTTTTTTAATTATCCAAAGATGGACAAATCCAAACAGTTAAAGGGGTGGTTCACCCATATTCATTATTGGCCACAACGATATAATGTTGAGAAACAAGGTTTCTCTCAAATACCTTGTGTTCCCAATAGTGCCTGTGAGCGGCGCTATTGTGGACCGCTCTTCCCCATCGCCTGACCCCTATGGCTTCGTGACCTCGGGGATCCGGTGATGTCACGTCAACTTCCTGTTTACCTGACATCAGCGTGTCGGGACCCAGTCTCCATGAGTAACTGGGTTATAGGCGGCGTTTCACCGCTCAGCACAGTACAGCGTGACAGCCCAGCACCTCCCCACTCCCTCCTCCTTCACTGCAGAGCGCGCAAGCAGGAGACACACTGGGCTGTGATGAGCGGTGGAACGCCGCCCACAGCCCAGTGACACATGGAGACTGGGGCCGGCCGCGGTGACGTCAGGTGAGCAGAAAGTTGACATGACATTACCGGATCTCCGAGGTCACGGAGCCCCGTGGTTCAGGCCATGGGGAAGAGTGGTCCGCAATAGCACCACTCACAGGTACTATTGGCAACACAAGGTATTTGAGAGAAAGCATGTTTCTCAACATAATATCGTTGTGGCCAATTATAAATATGGATGAACCACTTCTTTAACTAAACTAAAGGCCCCGTCACACGCAGCGACATCACTAGCGATATTTCTAGCGAGCGTACCCGCCCCCGTCGTTTGTGCGTCACGGGCAAATCACTGCCCGTGGCGCACAATATCACTAGGATCCGTTGTGACGACATGGACTCTCATGGGTTAAAGTTTCTTAAAATTCAGCCAGACAGGATGATAGATTGTTTATAGACGGGGGATAAGTCCCTCATTGTTTCTACAAGACTCTTGTTGACTCATGTAATTGTGTTGGCCACTGAAATCCAGACGTATTGTTTCTCCAGACTCTTTCAGTAACCATTGTAACGTAGTTGTGTATTGCTAATGTAATTACTTTAGTAGCCATTGTCGAGTCTGTGACTTGCAGACTTCATGTAGATATCCTCAGTCCTTCTGTAGACATCATTTGGATGAACATTGTCCATGCAGCTTGAGATTCATCCAATGGGAGAGGCGATCTTGTCCAACCAATCGATGAGGACGCCGTGTATCCAAGTGGAAGGCTGTGGCTATAAAAGGGACTTCTTTAAGCCACCAGGTTGTTGATGGATGCTGATGGATCCAGTCTAAGCTCTCAGGAGCTGACTAGAGGATCAGGATATCTTATGGCTTCAATCTAGGGACTCCGGTTCTGGTTGGAGACCATATCCACAGCCTAGGGCAGTCATGGCGAACCTTTTACAGGCCGAGTGCCCAAACTGTAGCCCTAAACCCAATTTTTTTTCCGAAGTGCCAACCAATCCTATTATGTAAATAATTAATTGTAACCTTACCTTTGCCGTCTTCTCTTCTCCTCAGCAGGGGCATCACGCTCGTGCTTACCACACATTGAAGCTGAGCCCCTGCCCTTTCCAGACACAGCAGTTGGATTGATCTTTCTGGAACAAAATTGCAGCATATTAGACAGAGATTTTAGCCTGGAATGCAATCAGATGTCACCCTGTAATCCACATCTACATTTCAAAGTCTGAACATCTTGAAATCCCATAAAGACGTATGAGTGGCTCCCCTCCCCATCATTGTGTAGTTCTGTCCCCTTCCTCGGCCACTTCCTGGTAAACATGTCCCCCATCCTGATATATATTTCCTACATTCTGGTATATTTGTCCCTATCACGGCCCCATCATGGTAAATGTCCTCCATCCTGGTAAATGTTACCCATTCTGGCATGTTCCCCCATGCGGGTAAATGTACCCCATCCTAACATATTGCCCATCCTTGTAAATGTTCCCCCATCATGGCATGTACCCCATTCCTGGTAAATGTCCTCCATCCTGGTAAATGTTCCCAATCCTGGTTAATTAAGCCCTATCCAGGTAAATGTACCCCTTCCTGGTAAATGTACCCTATCATGGCATGTTTCCTCCATCCTGGCATGCATGTTTCCTCCATCCTGGCATGCATGTTTCCTCCATCCTGGCATGCATGTTTCCTCCATCCTCGCATGCATGTTTCCTCCATCCTGGCATGCATGTTTCCTCCATCCTGGCATGCATGTTTCCTCCATCCTGGCATGCATGTTTCCTCCATCCTGGCATGCATGTTTCCTCCATCCTGGCATGCATGTTTCCTCCATCCTGGCATGTATGTTTCCTCCATCCTGGCACGCATGTTTCCCCATCCTGGCATGCATGTTTCCTCCATCCTGGCACGCATGTTTCCTCCATCCTGGCATGTATGTTTCCTCCATCCTGGCACGCATGTTTCCTCCATCCTGGCACGCATGTTTCCCCATCCTGGCACGCATGTTTCCTCCATCCTGGCATGCATGTTTCCCCATCCTGGCACGCATGTTTCCTCCATCCTGGCACGCATGTTTCCTCCATCCTGGCACGCATGTTTCCTCCATCCTGGCACGCATGTTTCCTCCATCCTGGCACGCATGTTTCCTCCATCCTGACACGCATGTTTCCTCCATCCTGGCACGCATGTTTCCTCCATCCTGACATGCATGTTTTCCCCATCCTGGCATGTATGTTTCCTCCATCCTGGCATGCATGTTTTCCTCCATCCTGGCATGCATGTTTTCCTCCATCCTGGCATGTATGTTTCCTCCATCCTGCCATGCATGTTTCCTCCATCCTGGCATGCATGTTTCCTCCATCCTGGCATGCATGTTTCCTCCATCCTGGCATGCATGTTTTCCTCCATCCTGGCATGTATGTTTCCTCCATCCTGGCATGCATGTTTCCTCCATCCTCGCATGCATGTTTCCTCCATCCTCACATGCATGTTTCCTCCATCCTCACATGCATGTTTCCCCCATCCTGGCATGCATTGTTCCCCATCCTGGCATGCATGTCCCCACCCCATTCTGGCATGTGCGTTCCCCCTCCCCCACCCCATGCTGGCATGTGCGTTCCCCCTCCCCCACCCCATGCTGGCATGTGCGTTCCCCCACCCCATGCTGGCATGTGCGTTGCCCCTCCCCCACCGCCACCCCACACTGCCAAGTGCGTTCCCCCACCCCATGCTGGCGCTGCCCCCCCATCCCCACCTTGGCACAGCCGTACACGAGTTAAAAAAGAAAAAAAAAAGAAAAAAAAGCGCAACACACAACTTACCTGCACACGCTCCCGCGCTGCTGGGTCCTCAGTTCCCACGCGGCAGCAGACGGTGCCGGCGCCGCTCCTCCGTCTCCTAGGCAGCACACCTGCAGCCTGGGAGAGGAGGAGTGTCAGAGCGGAGGAGAAATGTCTCCTCCGCTCCAACACAGATTTGATCTGCCGGCGCCACTGCACTAGCAGATCAAAACTGCAGAATCGGGCGACAGCACGCGTGCCACCAGAATGGGCTCAGCGTGCCCCTGGTGGCACGCGTGCCATAGGTTCGCCATCACTGGCCTAGGGATTTCGACTCCGGCTGCCAGGATTGTAACATCATACCAGGACTACCTAAGGAGGACACTCAGGTTGGGACAGTTCAGTCACCTGTTACAGACTTTGCAGACCTCACACAGCTTCCTAAATCTGGTGCTATTCCATTCTCGGTGGTTGCCCGCCGAAAGCGGGGTGCTGCTGGATGGGAGTAAATAGCCCTGGAACCTGTGAGGCATGGACATTCTAAATCCCTGGTGAGCCAGCGGAAGGGTGAGACTCTGTTGCCTGTTACATTTGTGTTTTGCTGGTTATGTGTTATGTGCCTTTAATTGTTTGGGGATCCAATAAAGTCTAATTATTGTGGTTCCCTCACCCTGTGTTGTCTGAGTAGTGTTACGCCCACGGTTAGGGAGGCCGGCATTCAGTTGGGATGAGCCCTGAGCCACGCTGTCTTTCTAAAGGCGGCGGGTTTTAGTGGACGAGAACACCTACTGAGCCCCGTGTCTCCACAGCCATCACACGGACTTACCTGCCTAGCGACGTTGCTGTGGCCGGCAAACCGCCTTCTTTCTAAGGGGGCGGTTTGTGCGGCGTCACAGCGGCGTCACTAAGTGGCCGCCCAATAGAAGCGGAGGGGCGGAGATGAGCGGCCGTAACATCCCGCCCACCTCCTTCCTTCCTCATTGCCGGCGGCAGCAGGTAAACTGTAGGTCATCGTTCCCGACGTGTCACACGTAGCGATGTGTGCTGCCACGAGAACGACAAACAACCTGCGTCCTCAACAATCAACGATTTTTTAAAAATGAACGACGTGTCAACGATGGACGATTTGGTGAATATTTTCCATTGTTAATGGCCGCTCGTTGGTGTCACACGCAACGACGTCACTAACGATGCTGGATATGCGTCACGGAATCCGTGACCCCGGCGATATATCGTTAGATATATTGTTGCGTGTAATGGGGCCTTAAGTGTCCGATACACACGCCAAACTTTACAGTTCGGGTTTGCCCATCACTAGTGATCAGTAATAATCTGTAATAAAACCTTGGAGCATGTGTTCAGTTTCCCTGCAGTGCCCCCACAGGAGAAATGAGGCATTACACAGTTCTACCTTAAGTCAATGGGCTGTCCTGGTAATACATGGACAAGTGGAGTCCTCCAGAGGGATAGACACTCTTTATAACTACTCTTCTCTTTGATAACCCTCCCATCTGATAACCATACATGTAGATTCACATGTTCCATGGGGAATAACACAGAAAACCAATCGGTACAAAGTACAAAAAAGGAAAAACCAGGAAAATTATTTGTGCTCGGTCATAGAATTCACCCTTAGACTTGATATTTCTCAGCATCGTGTATTACCAGATTATATTAATGCTTAACTCAGCGACATTTTCAAAATTCCAGATGTCTTTGAATAATGCAGAAATGCTTGTTCTGGACACTTTATCTACAAGCAGCCATTACTCAGGCTTTCTATATCCACAGACGTACCATAGTTATGACCGTGATAGCTTCCGTGAAAGGCTGTGATAGAAAAAATCTGGAATCATAAAACGATTTGTAAGATTGGCCAGTAACTTTCTGTGTTTCACTTAGAACAAAAACTTCTACCTTTGTATTAATTTTGGGATTATTTTTTCCTAAAATGCTCCAAGTATTTGTGATGAGTGTCACAAGGTGGTGCTAGACACTACTTGTATGCAGTAAATGTAGAGGTAGTCAGAAAGGCCAAGATCATAAACCAGGAGGACACGACAATACACGGGGCAGACAAATACGAGGTCAAGATAAAAGCCGAAGGTCAGGGTTCCAGGAAAGCACATACAAAATACAGGGAGCAGGTGGAGATGTGGTCAGGTGGAAGTCCGAGGTCAGAAGCCGGGAAGTCACAACAAAAATAGGGGAGGACAGGTAGAGACAGGTAAACAGAAGTCCGGAGTCAAGAGACCAAGATCTGAACACTGAGCACAAGGGAAGCCAACAGCACAACTGTAACCAGGAAGTTTGACTGGCGGCATGCTGAGCTAACACGCTCCGTAGAGAAGCATCTGTGTGAGCACCTCCCAGGACCAGCGTGAAACCCAGTGCTTATGAAAACAACTAGCAGAGCATTCATCCTGCAAAACGCTCTGCACCATAAGCAACATATACCGGTTCTGCAGGAGTGCATAGCAGAACGATACAGAATGTTCTGCACATCAGAATCGTGACAGTATTGATTTGACTTAATTTAAAGGGGACTTGTCCTTTGCCTTAAATATGTAATTTTTTTAACCTGATGTAAATGCCGCTGTTCTCCTGAATCCGGCGATGTTTTTCTTTTGTTCCTGCGCCTCTCCGTTCCTAAAATATGACCCTTTATTCCCTGCATATAAAAATCTATTCTTGTTAGCCAACTTGACATGATTGATGTCCACGCCCATTTTGTTAAAAGACTACATTTACATACAGGGAAGAGTGGGCCATATCTTAGGAACAGAAAGGCGCAAGGACAAAACAAAAATATCACCGGATTCAGAAAAACAGCGGCATTTACACCAGGTAAAAACAATTACATATTGTTGTCAAGTGACAGATGCCCTTTAAAAGGGGTTATGAACAAAATCAGCTACTTTATCGGTTCCATTTTACGTTTTTTCAAAAATAGCGCTGCTTTTGTACATGTACTGTGTCTGGTGTTTCACTTTAGGTAAAAGAAACAGTACTATGACATGAAGAGTAATCCAAGGATGTATAATTTAGGCTTGGACAGATGGAAAATGACTCTAACTGAATCAGAGCTCTTTGCCACAGCTGGACATACAGCTACCCTCGTGGTTTTAGAGAACATGGAGTCACACAGAGTTTTTATGAAAGTGTCATAGCTGCATCAGACGCTGTTCACACTACAGATTCTTGCTCTCCACCCTATGGTTCCTCTGGTGTTTCTGAGTTACACATTCAGGATTGAGCATCGACCAGCTGTGTGCTCATTCATGGACAGGCTGGCAAGAGTTAAGTCTATTCTCTCCTAGCCTGCTGGTTACCTCTGGGATCGCATCTTGATGGAAACCTATCACATTTGGCTCTCTCCTTTTTAAGATGGTGGAATCTGTCTTCTCATGCCGACTATAGTTTATTGTTGTGTTGGTGATTATTTTGTGTGGTGCTTTGAGTGGGTGTGGAATTCCTCCCTGCTCTTATCGTCCTCCTTATGAGCGTGGGCGCCTGCTGTGAGATAAAATTTTGGTTTCTCCTCCTGTCTTGGCCCTCCCCTGGGGTAGGGGGTATAAAATCAGGGCTTGTCAGAAGCAGGGCCAGGAAGGCGGCTCAGACATCTTCACCTTCAGAGGTAACTCTGAGATCATGGATATCTAGGGTACACTAGCCTGAGGGCCAGTCTAGGAGCCCTGGTCCCCAGCTTTCTTCATACATTTGTGACACATGGCTAGCTCTGAAGTAAAAATAAAGCAACAAAAGTACCCAAATTTTCATGTCATACATGAAAAATTTCTCATATAGTAAGTAAGATACCGGTACATCTCAAAATGATTGGAAAGTGAATCCCACTGACAGAGATTGATGGATGTTGCTGTATAGTTGCCAAACCCTAAAAATATGGTATAACAATTGACCAAAAAATTGAATCAGCACCTCCGTGACTCAACAACTGAACACCATTAGCTGCACAACACTGGAATTTATAGCAGGGCTGCTGTTCGGAAGCCACATGTTTCCAGGCCCAGTGCCTGGGGAAAGGATGCATAACCTGTTGTATGACCACAAGACCTTGACCCTTGAGTAATCGACAAATCTAATATGATGAGTCGTCTTTTACACTTTTTCCTACAGTATATCCAGATGTTTGGAGAAAGAAAAGAATGTCTTCAGCCCACAATGTCTAATCTTTAAGAAGCAGTCAACTTGGTTCTCTCCCAAATAAAGATAATTGTGTGAAGGAGGTTGGTTAGACTGGCCAAGTAGAGTACCGAAATCCTCCATTGAGCCCGGAGACCCAAAGTTTAAGAAGCAATGGGGGGTGAGAAAGAAACGATTTCTCTGGAGGATCCAAGTGTAGCACCCACGGGGTAGCGGTTGAAACACTTGTCGCTGGGCCGGTGATGTCGGGTCTGGGATGTCACGGGTGGCCCCGAAGTTTACACCAAAAAGGGCAATGGTGGATAGGATGATGGGAGTAGTAGTTGTCTCGTGACGCCACATGCAGTATGCGGCCAGGGATTAGCCGCCGCTGCGGTCGCTGTCCTCTGGGGCGGGTGGTGTTGCAGCTAGGATAGTTCAGCTTTCCGCAGGTCAAGCTAGGCCCCAGGTAGGATGATGGCCGTAGTAGTGACCGTTGGCACCAAAGCGCAGGGCGCCGGCAATGAAGGGTGGACACAGTAGTTACGGTTCCAGGTTTTTACTCACTGTCCGTGGGTTGTCCGAAGATGCCGGTCTCCTCCGTGATGGGCTCCAGCTGATTGCGGATAAGTTAGAACTAGCTACCTGTATTTGAAAGTGTCCTTTTCCAAGGCATGCCCCTTCAGAAGTCAGGAACCCAGGCTGAGCTTCCTGCTCCAAGCCTCAGGTACCATGAAGAAAGAAAGAAGAAAGTGGTGTCGTGTCGCCAGAACTGTAGTCCTAACTTGACTGAAGATTGTGTCCCGTTTGCTACTACTTCTACCCTAAGTGGTGCCCGCCCCCAGGTAGTTGTCCTAGTGACCGGGAAAGTCCCATGCCTCGTGAAGGCCACCCCCAGCCTTCCCTAGTCCAATCCCCAGTGAGAAGGCACCTAAGCTGTATGTAAGGTGAAATGTGGAAACACCGGTAATTAACCCCCTCCTTACCCTAGATGAATACTGCACCTTAAGTGAGGTGCAGTACCCTGTGGCAACAGAAGCCTCAGGGGCGCCACACAAGGAATCCAAATATAGCTTCAAAATTGCTTCCAAATCCTCTATTGCAGAGGAGGGCAATTAATCTTCCTAAGGTGCCACGAGAGAGATTGTGACTGTTGTGATGGGCCCAACCAACACAGCTCCCACACACAGTATATTGGACCTCACACACACACTATAATGGACCCTGCCCATAACCCCAAATACAGTTTAATGCCCACACAGCTCCCTACCAACAATATGATGGACCTCACAGCTCTCCAAACACAGTATGATAGACCTCACACACAGTAAAATGGACCGCACATGTGCCACCCCGTGCTCGGTGGCAGCCGAGCCGCTCGGGTCCGAACCTTCAGTGGGTGGCTCGAGGGTCTCCGGACCTGGGGGTCCACGGTTACTCCGATCTAAAAGGGGTTGGCAGTTTGGGGAGGACGTAGGTATATGGCCGGAGCCGTTTTTGAGTTTGTGACGCCACCCACGGGTTGCGGTGAAGGTGGACACCACCGCTGCAGTTATGGGGCACCCGGGGGAGATGTTGCGCAGCAAGTTGTTAACCCCTCCGTGGGTAGGGATGGTGGCCCCCGGGACCCGTTGGGGGAGTAGTTGGGCGGTGCAGGGAGATGGGCGGCCGGAGGGCACTGATGTACTCACGATTAGTAACACACACAAGTCTCTGGTAAACCAAGGTGATGGTGGTCTGTGCCCGCAGCCGGCTGCATGCAGTCTGGTCCCCCACCCGTTTGGTGGTCTCTGCCCTTCTCCTGCACCTCTTGTGATGGTGGACTACCTGCGCCTGCAGTATCAGGAATCCGCTAAGCCCGGCTTGTGGATGTCGGAAGAGCCCTTTGCCCGCAGACACTGGCCCGTGGGATCTCTCTGCTGTGTCGGTGGCTTTCTATCCCCCTCGTTGGGCTGTTGTCTTCAGTCGGGTCTTTGGGTGGGACAGGACCTATAGTCCTGGCCGCAATCAGTTAATTAGCTAGCCCCCAGTAGCTTCTGGTCCTAGCTTCAGGGTCTGAGTACCCCCCTTTGTGCTCCGGTTTCCGAGTCGGTTCCCCGGGTTGGTACCGGCGGGCCACTACCCTGTCCCAGTCTACCATGGTTCCACCGAGCCGTCTTCCCGGCTCCTGCAGGCAGAGGCCTCCGTATGCCTCCTAGCCAAAGGTGCCCGGGCTCCTACCCTGGCACCTGTCGGTCTGCTACAGGCCTGTCACATAGGCCTGACCTCCTCCACTGAACTCTCAAACTGAATTCTTTGTCAAACTGCACTGTTTTCCTGCCTCAGGCTTTCTGAACTCCCCGGTGGGCGTGCCAATCGCCTGGCTCCACCCCCTGGTGTGTCCATCCAGCACTGAGGGAGGTGACTAGGGTTTTAAATGTTTGGCTGCTGTCACCTTGTTAGGGCCCCGAACTACACCAGTCCCCTATCTGTGACTACCTGTCCCGGCCAGGGCGTCACACACACACACACACCTCCACACATAGTTTAATGGACCCCACCACAACCCCACATGCAGTATAATGTCCCTACAGCTCCACACATATAATATATTGCACCCCAAAATACCTCACATAGTAGAATGGATCCAACTGCCCCAAACAAATAGTATAATGGATGACAATAATCCCCACGCACAGTATAATGAACCCCATAGCTCCCCACACACAGTATGATGGACCTCACACATAATATAATGGACCCCACCACAACCCCACATACATTATAATACCTCCACAGCTCCCCACATACAATATAATGGGCACCACGGTACCTCAAATAATATAATGGATCCCACAGCCCCAAACAAGAATAATGGATGACAATAACCTCCACACAGAGTATAATTGACCCCACAGCTCCCCAAGTAGAGTATGATGGACCCCACAGCTCCTCTACTTTAATTATAAAGGACCCCAACAGCTGCCCACACACAGTATGAATGACCTTACAGCTTCCCATATACAGTATGACGGACCTCACAGCTCCCCACAGACAGCGTGATGGATCCCACAGCTTCCCACATATAGTATGATGGACTTCACAGCTCCACACACAGTATGAAGGACCCCACAGCTTTCCACGTAAAGTATGATAGACCTCACAGTTCCCCACACACAGTATGATGGACCCCACAGCTTCCCATTTACAGTATGATGACCCTACAGCTCCTTACACACAGTATAATTGACCCCACTGCTCCCTACATACAGGGTGATGACCCTCACCACTCCCCACACACAGTATGATTGACGCCACAGCTCCCCACATACAGTATTATGGACCCTACAATCCTCCACGGATAGTATGATGAACACCCCCAGAACCCCAAATACAGTAAAATGCCCACACAGCTCCCCACATACAATATAATGGACCCCACATTGCCCAATATAGTATAATGGATACCGCAGCCCGAAGCAAATAGTATAATGGATGACACTAACCCCTAACACACTATAATCGACCCAACAACCCCGACAAATAATACTCGTATAATGGACTCTACTACTCCCAGAGTATTATGCCCTCACAGTTGTTGGTACAGTATTCTGGCCCCCACAGTATGACCTTCCTCCAGCATTTATCATCCCTTTACCCCCTCACACACAGTATAATAAACCCCACTGTCCCCCTACACAGTATTATGCCCCTACACAGTCCCTTCACAGAGTATTATGGCCCCCACACAGTATAATGACCTCACAAAAGTTCCGACCAATAACTAAAATAAATTTAAAAAATACTCCCCTATCCGCACTCCCCCGCGGCTTAGTTTTGTGCGCTTTCTACTGATGCTCTGACCACAGTAGGCGCGATCTAGTGACGTCATGGTGACTGCGGTGCTGAGAGACTCAGACGCACAAAGTCACGGTTCTTCGTTATTGTATTCACTAGTATCTGCGTCCTGAGTGTACAGATATTGGTGACATTGAGATGCCGGGCAGGGGGTGACCGCGTGGTGCAGGATGCCACTTTATTGAGCTCTTTGGTTGTCAGTCCACACAGGAACAAACAGGTCTGCTCTATCGTGAGGACTCTTTGCTCAAGTTTAGCGGTTCATGAGCAGACTAAAAAAACCATTAAGACTAGTTACGTAAACATAAAAAAATGAATAACTAAGTTCTACATGTCTGAGAATTGTTACGGGACATTAAAAAAATGCACCAAAATGGTCTGGTTCTTCCGATGCTTCGATGGGACCTTCTGTGGTTGGATGACTCTTAGTGGAGGACCCTTCTGTACTCCTTGTGAGAGTTGTTAGCTACATATTCATCTTCTGAGTTAATGTTCATAAGATAATTGCTTTAACCATAAGTCAAAAAAATGTGACTATGCAAAGCTTTGGCAACACAACTGTCATGGGTGTGTCACGGGTGACAGTCATATGGTTTCTGGCCATAGAAGGTCACAGTGTTTGGCTGCTCACAATGCTTCCTGACTTTCTATTGTTCCTGCTGTCAGTATTCATTGTACTAGGTAGCTTTCCTGCTGGATTCATCTCTCCCCCTTTTGGACCCAGCAGGAGCTCGCCTTCCACCCAGCTGCTCACCATCAGCATTATCTTGGAGCTTAAATACTCCTTCCTTGAACTGGTGCTGGTGATAGTTTTTAGTTCAAACTTGGTTGCAAGCAGGTGGCTTGTACTCCTCTGTGGTATCATTGCTGAAAATGTTGCTGAACGTCTACCTGTGTCATCTGTAGATAAGTGGTTCATCCATTTTCCCCCTGTGTATCCTCCTTGTGTCATCTATAGTGTTTAGTGGGGTTGATGAAGAGCTCATACCATCCGTTCCCTATTTATGGACCAGCACTAGGGATAACTAGGGTCAGGTATCCGGCTCGGCGCATAGGTGCGGAACGAATCTAGGGTGGTGAGAAACCCCAGGCACCAGTACTAGGGACACCTAGGGTCAGGTATCTGGCTCAGCGCATAGGTACGGAACCTATCTAGGGTGGTGAGAAACCCCAGGGCCCAGCACTGGGGATACCTAGGGTCAGGTATCCGGCTCGGTGCATAGGTGCAGAACCTATCTAGGGTGGTGAGAAACCCCAGGGGCCAGCACTAGGGATATCTAGGGTCGGGTATCCTGCTCGGCGCATAAGTGCGGAACCAATCTAGGGTGGTGAGAAACCTCAGGGACCAGCACTAAGGATACCTAGGGTCAGGTATCCAGCTGGGCGCATAGGTACGGAACCTATCTAGGGTAGTGAAAAGCCCCAGGGACCAGCACTAGGGATATCTAGGGTCGGGTATCCTGCTCGGCACATAGGTGCAGAACCTATCTAGGGTGGTGAGGAACCCCAGGGACCAGCAGTAGGTTTGGTCAGGGGTCACCATCTTCCCTTTCCCTAGACACAGGGTTTCCCTTCCCTTACGCCGTTCGCTTAGTACTTGCCCGTACCTAGCGTGACAACAACCCTTTTACTCCTTTATTGCCCAGTTTTAACCTTATTCGCCTTGTTCTTGGAGATTTTCTAGTCTTGGATCTCGCAGGCAGTGCATTCGTCTTTCTTTTTTGTATTTTCATTTCATGAGTACTTTTACGTTCTGCCTGAGATTCAAGTAAGTTCTTAGATTTATGTTTCAGAACGGAGCCAAGTGTATGCCTGAGCTTGGCACCACATAGCTCAAGATTATTCCTCTCTCCTAATCTCAGACCTCTAACTGTGTTGTAGAGCGCTTCGGTGTGACGTGCGGAATCCGGAGTGACGTCACAACCTGATTTTCAAGCTTTGGAGCAGGTTAATGACTTGGCTGGAGACGTTATTAGCTGCGCAAGAGTCTGCCAAATGTAAGCAGCTGGAGCTGATTTATTAGATGACAGAGAATAAAATGAAACGTGGGAAGGATAACAAACTCTAAAAGAGCCCGAGTGTAATAGACCAGGGGTCCTCACAAGTCTTCAGGTTGTGGAACATATTGTACTTCATAAAAAAATTTTGAGGAACACACGGGGAGAGAAAAAACAATAATGTTCCATAATATCTTGCAAATTTTAAGAACAATGTGTGATCCGATATACAAATTGGGTTCCTGCCCTCGGCAGAAATCTGGAAAGTCAACCAAATGGAAAAGACAATGGTCGATGACGGCAGTCAGGTTAAGCCGTGCTATCCAAATGTTTTAGTATGTTTAGTACAATAGATACTCAGAAGTGAAATATATATCTCTTAAGATAAAATCGACTTGACTCAAAATTGAATCGACTCGAAAATCAAATCGACCCCGATACAGTACCAACCAAACGGAGAAGACAATGGTCGATGACGGCAGTCAGGTTGTGCCGTCATATCCAAATATTTTAGTTTTTTTAGCACGATAGATACTCAGGAGTGAGTTATATCTCTTAAGATAAAATCGACTCGACTCGAAAATTGAATCGACAAAAATCAATTCGACCCCTAATGCAGTACTAACCAAACGGATAAGACAATGGTCGATGATGGTTATCAGGTTGTGATGTCCTATCCAAATATTTTAGTATGTTTAGTACAATGGATATTCATGAGTGAGTTATATCTCTTAAGATAAAATCAACTCCAAATAGAATCGACTCGAAAATCAAATCCACCCCAATATACGGTAGTACCAACCAAACGGAAAAGACAATGGTCAATTATTATTATTATTATTATTTATTATTATAGCGCCATTTATTCCATGGCGCTTTACAAGTGAAAGAGGGTATACGTACAACAATCATTAACAGTACAAGACAGACTGGTATAGGAGGAGAGAGGACCCTGCCCGCGAGGGCTCACAGTCTACAGGGAATGGGTGATGGTACAATAGGTGAGGACAGAGCTGGTTGCGCAGTGGTCTACTGGGCTGAGGGCTATTGTAGGTTGTAGGCTTGTTGGAAGAGGTGGGTCTTGAGGTTCCTCTTGAAGCTTTCCACGGTAGTGGAGAGTCTGATGTGCTGAGGTAGAGCGTTCCAGAGTATGGGGGATGCACGGGAGAAATCTTGTACACGATTGTGGGAAGAGGAGATAAGAGAGGATCAGAGAAGGAGATCTTGTGAGGATCTAAGGTTGCGTGCAGGTAGGTACTGGGAGACTAGGTCACAGATGTAGGGAGGAGACAGGTTGTGCATGGCTTTGTATGTCATGGTTAATGTTTTGAACTGGAGTCGTTGGGCGATGGGAAGCCAGTGAAGGGATTGGCAGAGTGGCGAGGCTGGGGAGTAGCGAGGGGAGAGGTGGATTAAGCGGGCTGCAGAGTTTAGGATAGATTGGAGGGGTGCAAGAGTGTTGGAAGGGAGGCCAGAGAGCAGGAGGTTGCAGTAGTCGAGGCGGGAGATGATGAGGGCATGCACTAATGTTTTTGCAGATTCTTGGTTAAGAAAAGCACGGATCCGGGAGATATTTTTGAGTTGTAATCGGCATGAGTTGAAGAGGGCTTGGATGTGTGGCTTGAAGGATAGAGCAGAGTCGAGGGTCACTCCAAGGCAACGAGCTTGTGAGACTGGGGTGAGTGAGCAGCCATCAAGTTTGATGGAAAGGCTTGTTGGAGGAGATGAGTGAGGAGGAGGAAAGACAATAAACTCTGTTTTGTCCATGTTAAGTTTTAGGAATCGTGCAGTCAATGATGGCTGTCAGATTGTGCTGTCCTATCCAAATATCTTAGTATGTTTAGTACAATGGATACTCAGGAGTGAGTTATATCTCTTAAGATAAAATCGGCTCAACTCGCTACCAATACAGTACCAACCAAACGGAGAAGACAATGGTCGATGATGGCTGTCAGGTTGTGCCGGCCTATCAACTCGACTCAAAATCGAATCAACTTGAAAATCAAAATCAACCCCAATACAGTACCAACCAAACGGAAAAGACAATGGTCATTGATGGCTGTTAGGTTGTGCCGACCTATCCAAATATTTTGGTATGTTTAGTGCAATAGATATTCAGGAGTGAGTTATATCTCTTAAGATAAAATCGACTCGACTCGAAATTGAATCGAAGAAAATCAAATCGACCCTCAATACAGTACCAACCAAACGGAGAAGTCAATGGTTGATGATGGCTGTCAGGTTGTGATGTCCTATCCAATATTTTAGTGTGTTTAGTGCGATAGATATTCAGGAGTGAGATATATCTCTTAAGGTAAAATTGACTCGACTCGAAATTGAATCAACTCGAAAATCAAATGGACCCCAATACAGTACCAACCATACAGAAAAGACAATGGTCGATGGTGGCTGTCAGGTTGTGATGTCCTATCCAAATATTTTAGTATGTTTAGTACAATGGATACTCTGGAGTGAGTTATATCTCTTAAGATAAAATCAACTCCAAATACAATCGACTCAAAATCAAATACTCAGAAGTAAGTTATATCTCGTAAGATAAAATTGACTCAACTCGAAAGTGAGTCGACTCAAAAAATCAAATCGCGACCAATACAGTACCAACCAAACGGAGAAGACAATGGTCGATGATGGCAGTCCGATTGTGCCGTCCTATCCAAATATTTTAGCATGTTTAGCACAATAGATTCTCAGGAGTAAGTTATTTCTCTTAAAAAAAAATCAACTCGACTCAAAATCGAATCAACTTGAAAATTAAATCAACCTCAATACAGTACCAACCAAACGGAAAAGACAATGGTCATTGATGGCTGTTAGGTTGTGCCGTCCTATCCAAATATTTTGGTATGTTTAGTGCAATAGATATTCAGGAGTGACTTATATGTCTTAAGATAAAATCAACTCGACTCGAAATTGAATCGAAGAAAATCAAATCGACCCTCAATACAGTACCAACCAAATGGAGAAGACAATGGTTGATGATGGCTGACAGGTTGTGATGTCCTATCCAACTATTTTAGTGTGTTTAGTGCGATAGATATTCAGGAGTGAGATATATCTCTTAAGATAATGTACCGCCCCGGGGCTCGGCCGGCTGCCGAGCCGCTCGGATCCGTGCTCGTCGGTGGGTGGCTCAAGCTCCTCCCGGACCCGGGGGTCACATCTCTCTGAAGGGGAAGCTGGCCTGGGATTTATTTTTTTTTGGGGGGGGGGGGTTGTTAACTTACTTTTCTTTGTGGCTTCATTGATGATTTCTGCTCCAAAGCTTCGTGTATGATAAATTTGGCGTATTTTAAGACATAACTAATCTGCTTGTTACTCCATTTGTTAAACTACCCCCCCTTAATGAAGTGATTTTGCAACTTTTAGGGCTCATACAGACATCGATTTTTCTAGGAGATTTTTTAGGTGTTTTTCATATATAGCACCAGTTTGTGAAGATAGTAATAAAGTGACTGGGAATCGGGACTCCTAAACTGAGCCTCAGGCTAGGGGAGCTCCTATCTGTCCCTTATCCCAGAGGTATGCCTGATGGTGGGGATGTCTGGACCGCCAGCGTAACCCTAACTGCTGAGAAGTCACATTATCCTCTGTTTTGATTATTAATTTTACTGCTTCCCTGGCAGTTTAATATCACAAGACTGGTCCAGCAGGAGGATAAGTTAAATATAACCTCACCAGTAACATGCACTGAGGACTGATATATATATATATATATATATATATATATACACACTACAGTTCAAAAGTTTAGGGTCACTTAGATATTTCCTTATTTTGAAAGGAAAGCACATTATGTTTCGATGAAGCTAACATTAAATTACACAGAAATACACCCTATACATTGTTAATGTGGTAAATGACTATTCTCGCTGCAAACGTCTGGTTTTGAATGCAATATCTACATAGGTGTATAGAGGCCCATTTCCAACAACCACCACTCCAGTGTTCTAATGGTACATTGTGTTTGCTAACTGTGTTAGAAGGCTAATAGATGTGTACAAATGCCTTGAAAACCCTTGTGCAAGTATGTTAGTACAACTGAAAACAGTTTTGCTGATTAGAGAAGCTATAAAACTGACCTTCCCTTGAGCTAGTTGAGAATGTGGAGCATTACATCTGTTGGTTCCATTAAACTCTCAAAATGGCCAGAAAAAGAGAACTTTCATGTGAAACTCGACAGTCTATTCTTGTTTTTAGAAATGAAGGATATTCCATGCCAGAAATTGCCAAGAAATTGAAGATTTCCTACAGTGGTGTGTACTACTCCCTTCAGAGGAGAGCACAAACAGGCTCTAACCAGAGTAGAAAGAGAAGTGTGAGGCCGCGCTGCACAACTGAGCAACAAGACAAGTACATTAGAGTCTCTAGTGTGAGAAATCGACGCCTCACAGGTCCTCAACTGGCAGCTTCATTAAATAGTACCCGCAAAACGCCAGTGTCATCGTCTACAGTGAAGAGGCGACTCCGGGATGCTGGCCTTCAGGACAGAGGGGCAAAGAAAAAGCCATATCTGAGACTGGCTTATAAAAGGAAATGATTAATATGGGCAAAAAAACACAGACATTGGACAGAGGAAGATTGGAAAAAAAATGTTAGGACAGATGAATCGAAGTTTGAGGTGCTTGTATCACACAGAAGAACATTTGTGAGACACAAAACACCTGAAAAGATGCTGGAAGAGTGCCTAACGCCATCTGTCAAGCATGGTGGAGATACTGTGATAGTCTGGGGTTGCTTTGGTGCTGGTAAAGTGGGAGATTTGTACAATGTAAAAGGGATTTTGAATACGGAAGGCTATCACTCCATCTTGCAACACCATGCCATACCCTGTGGACAGCGCTTGATTGACGCCAATTTCATCCTACAACAGGACAATGACCCAAAGTACATCTCCAAATTATGCATGAACTATTTCGGGAAGAAGCCGGCAGCTGGTATTCTATCTGTAATGGAGGGGCCCAGTCACCAGATCTCAACCCTATAGAGCTGTTGTGAGAGTAGCTTCACCGTATGGTACCAAAAAGTGCCCATCAAGCCAATCCAACTTGTGGAGGGGGGAGCATGGGGCGAAATATCTCCAGATTACCTCAACAAATTAACAGCTAGAATGCCAGAGGTCTGCAAAGCTGGAATTGCTGCAAAGGAGCATTCTATGCCGAAAGCAAAATCTGAAGAGAAAATTATTACTTCACGTACAAATCATTATTTCTAACCTCGTCACTGTCTGGACGATATTTACTATTCATTGTGACCAAATTGTCTGGGTGCTGGGTGACCCCAAACTCTTGAACAGTAGTGTGTGTAGATATATATACTGTGTGTGTGTGTGTGTATATATATATATATATATATACATATATATATATATATATATACAGTCATATGAAAAGGTTTGGGCACCCCTATTAATGTTAACCTTTTTTCTTTATACCAATTTGGGTTTTTGCTATTTCAGTTTCATATATCTAATAACTGATGGACTGAGTAATATTTCTGGATTGAAATGAGGTTTATTGTACTAACAGAAAATGTGCAATCCGCATTTAAACAAAATTTGACCGGTGCAAAAGTATGGGCACCTCAACATAAAAGTGACCTTAATATTTTGTAGATCCTCCTTTTGCAAAAATCACACCCTCTAGTCGCTTCCTGTAGCTCTTAATGAGTTCCTGGATCCTGGATGAAGGTAGATTTGACCATTCCTGTTTACAAAACAATTCCAGTTCAGTTAAGTTTGATGGTCGCCGAGCATGGACAGCCGCTTCACATCATCCCACAGATGTTCAATGATATTCAGGTCTGGGGACTGGGATGGCCATTCCAGAACATTGTAATTGTTCCTCTGCATGAATGCCTGAGTAGATTTGGAGCGGTGTTTTGGATCATTGTCTTGCTGAAATATCCATCCCCTGCGTAACTTCAACTTCATCACTGATTCTTGCACATTATTGTCAAGAATCTGCTGATACTGAGTTGAATCCATGCGACCCTCAACTTTAACAAGATTCCCGGTGCCGGCATTGGCCACACAGCCCCAAAGCATGATGGAACCTCCACCAAATTTCACTGTGGGTAGCAAGTGCTTTTCTTGGAATGCCGTGTTTTTTTGCCTCCATGCATAACGCCTTTTTGTATGACCAAACAACTCAATCTTTGTTTCATCAGTCCACAGGACCTTCTTCCAAAATGTAACTGGCTTGTCCCAATGTGCTTTTGCATACCTCAGGCGACTCTGTTTGTGGCGTGCTTGAGGAAACGGCTTCTTTCGCATCACTCTCCCATACAGCTTCTCCTTGTGCAACGTGCGCTGTATTGTTGACCGATGCACATTGACACCATCTGCAGCAAGATGAAGCTGCAGGTCTTTGGAGGTGGTCTGTGGATTGTCCTTGACTGTTCTCACCATTCTTCTTCTCTGTCTTTCTGATATTTTTCTTGGCCTGCCACTTCTGGGCTTAACAAGAACTGTACCTGTGTTCTTCCATTTCCTTACTATGTTCCTCACAGTGGAAACTGACAGTTTAAATCCCTGAGATAACTTTTTGTACCTTCCCCTGAACAACTATGTTGAATAATCTTTGTTTTCAGATCATTTGAGAGTTGTTTTGAGGAGCCCATGATGCCACTCTTCATAGGAGATTCAAATAGGAGAACAACTTGCAAGTGGCCACCTTAAATACCTTTTCTCATGATTGGATACACCTGCCTATGAAGTTCAAAGCTCAATGAGGTTACAAAACCAATTTAGTGCTTTAGTAAGTCAGTAAAAAGTAGTTAGGAGTGTTCAAATCAAGAAATTGATAAGGGCGACCATAGTTTTGCACCGGTCATATTTTGTTTAAATGCGGATTGCACATTTTCTGTTAGTACAATAAACCTCATTTTAATCTAGAAATATTACTCAGTCCATCAGTTATTAGATATATGAAACTGAAATAGCAAAAACCCAAATTGTTATAAAGAAAAAAGGTTAACATTAATAGGGGTGCCCAAACTTTTTCATATGACTGTATATATTTAAATATATATATTTAAACATATATATATATATATATATATATATATATATATACAGTTAGGTCCAGAAATATTTGGACAGTGACACAAGTTTTGTTATTTTAGCTGTTTACAAAAACATGTTCAGAAATGCAATTCTATATATAATATGGGCTGAAAGTGCGCACTCCCAGCTGCAATATGAGAGTTTTCACATCCAAATCGGAGAAAGGGTTTAGGAATCATAGCTCTGTAATGCATAGCCTCCTCTTTTTAAAGGGACCAAAAGTAATTGGACAAGGGACTCTAAGGGCTGCAATTAACTCTGAAGGCGTCTCCCTCGTTAACCTGTAATCAATGAAGTAGTTAAAAGGTCTGGAGTTGATTACAGGTGTGTGGTTTTGCATTTGGAAGCTGTTGCTGTGACCAGACAACATGTGGTCTAAGGAACTCTCAATTGAGGTGAAGCAGAACATCCTGAGGCTGAAAAAAAAGAAAAAATCCATCAGAGAGATAGCAGACATGCTTGGAGTAGCAAAATCAACAGTCGGGTACATTCTGAGAAAAAAGGAATTGACTGGTGAGCTTGGGAACTCAAAAAGGCCTGGGCGTCCACGGATGACAACAGTGGTGGATGATCGCCGCATACTTTCTTTGGTGAAGAAGAACCCATTCACAACATCAACTGAAGTCCAGAACACTCTCAGTGAAGTAGGTGCATCTGTCTCTAAGTCAACAGTAAAGAGAAGACTCCATGAAAGTAAATACAAAGGGTTCACATCTAGATGCAAACCATTCATCAATTCCAAAAATAGACAGGCCAGAGTTACATTTGCTGAAAAACACCTCATGAAGCCAGCTCAGTTCTGGAAAAGTATTCTATGGACAGATGAGACCAAGATCAACCTGTACCAGAATGATGGGAAGAAAAAAGTTTGGAGAAGAAAGGGAACGGCACATGATCCAAGGCACACCACATCCTCTGTAAAACATGGTGGAGGCAACGTGATGGCATGGGCATGCATGGCTTTCAATGGCACTGGGTCACTTGTGTTTATTGATGACATAACAGCAGACAAGAGTAGCCGGATGAATTCTGAAGTGTACCGGGATATACTTTCAGCCCAGATTCAGCCAAATGCCGCAAAGTTGATCGGACGGCGCTTCATAGTACAGATGGACAATGACCCCAAGCATACAGCCAAAGCTACCCAGGAGTTCATGAGTGCAAAAAAGTGGAACATTCTGCAATGGCCAAGTCAATCACCAGATCTTAACCCAATTGAGCATGCATTTCACTTGCTCAAATCCAGACTTAAGACGGAAAGACCCACAAACAAGCAAGACCTGAAGGCTGCGGCTGTAAAGGCCTGGCAAAGCATTAAGAAGGAGGAAACCCAGCGTTTGGTGATGTCCATGGGTTCCAGACTTAAGGCAGTGATTGCCTCCAAAGGATTCGCAACAAAATATTGAAAATAAAAATATTTTGTTTGGGTTTGGTTTATTTGTCCAATTACTTTTGACCTCCTAAAATGTGGAGTGTTTGTAAAGAAATGTGACAATTCCTACAATTTCTATCAGATATTTTTGTTCAAACCTTCAAATTAAACGTTACAATCTGCACTTGAATTCTGTTGTAGAGGTTTCATTTCAAATCCAATGTGGTGGCATGCAGAGCCCAACTCGCCAAAATTGTGTCACTGTCCAAATATTTCTGGACCTAACTGTATATAATTTATATCAATTTTAATTTTTAATTTATATCAATTTATATCAATTTATATACTGCTCAAAAAAATAAAGGGAACACTTAAACAAGGTTTTCGTATTTTGGTGTTCCCATTATTTTTTTGAGCAGTATATATGTATATAAAATCATTGGTGAACTCTGTGCATCCCATATTCTAGATGTCTATTTTATACTTTTGAATCACATGCGATTTTTCCTTTTCTCTGCTAATTGGTGCTGAATCAGTTAATTGATTGCACCCCCTTTTTTACAATAGAATTTTCCCTGATTTTTTGCCGGTGGGGTGGAGTGGATGAAAATTGGACATGACATCACGAATTCAGCAACAATACATTTTTCCTAGGTCTGTGGGAATTGTCGAGTTTTTGCAGATTATGAAGCATCTGGCGGAAAGGAAAGCCTAAAATAGTTAAAGATAAGATGTTACTGTCGGGACAAAAGCCGTCCAAGCTTCTCTCATATGAGTCTCTTGTATGATAGTGGAGCCGCCATCATCACAGCATAAGCTTCTGCATTCATTTTTTACTATGTTTAATACGTACCAATGTTGTAATAACGTCTCAAAAAAAAATATGAAATTTGCTTATTATTATACCAATTAATATTTGTTACACTATATGTATGGAGTTAAAAGGACCTGTCACTTGCCATAACTGTGGAATTGTTCTTTACCGGCTGATCTCCTGATTCCGGAGATGTCTTTCTTTCGTTCCTGCACCTCCCCTGTAATGTCGGCATTCTGGTTCCATACTTATGCCGGTGTCCCAGCACCAATGTCCTTGCGTTCTCCTCCCCCCTCCCCAGCTGAGATACCATTGCCGTTTCCTTTTGGTTGCGTGCGCGGTTCCTTGCTCTGCCGCACTGCCACTCACATGTTGTTAGGTCCATCCACGTGTGTTCAGTCCTTAGGCCTCAGGCCCAGAGCTTGTCCTGCTAGGTACTTGGTTAATGCCTAGGGTACGGTTGTGCTCACCTTCCCCGTTTATATTGGGGCGGTCCGCGCACCTTGAATTGGTGTCCCCAGCCTATGGCTGGGAGGCATCTGGTATAAAAATTCCCATTCTCTGATGGGCAGGGCCGAGCAACTGCTTTAGGTTACTAAACCTAGCTCTGTGTTGGTCCCGCCATGTTGCTCTGGTCTGCCCATACCCAGCTCCAGTCCTAAATGCTATAGTTCTGGTATGCCGATGCCTGGACCTGTCCTGTCCATGTGTTTCCCTGGTACCAGTCTGTATCCTGCTCCTGAATTCCTGCTGTTTTCTGTACCTGAAACCCTGCTATGTTCTGTTCCTGTAAACCTTCCATGAATGAAGTCCTTTTTGTGCTTTAAGCTTGAAGCCCGGAGTTGCTGCTGTGCCTGCACCGCCCTGTAGCGGTCTAAGCCCACTGTGCCTGCACCACCCTGTTGCGGTTCAAGCCCACTCTGCCAGCACCGCCCTGCTGCGGTCTGTGCTTATTGTGCCTTTGCCCCCTGCTGCGCTCTATGCCTGCCTGATGTCTGGGGTCTGATAACCTCTGCCCGATGTCTGGAGCCTTACCTGATGTCCAGTTTGTGATAACCTCTGCCCGATGTCTGGAGCCTTACCCGATGTCTGGTGTCTGATGACCTCTGGCCGATATCTGGAGCCTTACCCGATGTCCAATGTGTGATAATCTATGCCCGATGTCTGGAGCCTTACCCGATGTCTGGTGTCTGATGACCTCTGGCCGATGTCTGGAGCCTTACCCGATGTCCGATGACCTTTGCCCGATGTATGGAGTCATGCCTGATGACTTCCTGTGTCTGTCCTGTTCCTGAGTCGGTTGTCCTGTGTTCCTGTCTGTCTCCATGGCCGGTACCAGCCAGTATCCCTGATCCGTCCTGCCTGAGTTTCTGGTCCATTTCTGTGTCCTGGGACCAGCCTGATCCTGACCTGTACTGTGTTCCCATGCCAGTCCTGTCTGACCCTGACTGTCTCCCTGTCCTGTGGTCACCTAGCCTCGGCTCAGCTGCCACAGTCCCTGGATGCCGCCCTTCCCTTTCCTGGGTGGGTTCGGGTCCCTCCTGTGGTCTAGTGGGTCCACCTCACCCTTGGGATGCACCATTTCTCTGCACTCGCTGCCTCCTCCCGGCAGCAAGTGTGACATCTCCGTTTCTGAGATATGGCTCCTTCTTTCCTGAATAGAAATCTAGTCTTGTTAGCCAAGGGGGAATGCCCACCTTGCTTAGAAGACAAAATCTATATACAGGGAAGAAAAGGTCAAATGTCATGCAAAGACTACCGGGGTTCCGCCAGGTACACGGGAACCCCTGGCGAACGCTGCAACAAACAGGGTACACGATACACCGGTGAGTCCTGGTGCTAGAAAGCAGGGTCACCTTCTAAACGCACCTGAGGCTGATCCTTGCACTCCCTAAAGTCACTTTAAAGGTTCTTTCATCCCTTTCGCCGGTCACGTGCCTATCCCTGACTTTCCCTGGACTCAGCTCTGTATAGTGTGCAGGGCAGCGGGAACGCTAGTCCCGCTCTAGATTAAAGACACAAAGAGGATTAGACAGACAGGGTTGAAATAAACAGCAATCATACAAAGCACTCCAAACGACAAGAGGTAGCAATGAAGATTGAACCACACAGCAATTGTTGTCTGAAAGTATTGCTAGTCCACAGCTCACGGGTTCCCTCTAGAGGCAAGCTAAGCAGAAACTATCACCAGCAATAACCTGGGCTAGGAGGGAAGTGTTTATAGCAGATATAATTAGCAATACAAAACAGCTGGCTATAGCTTTCATTCAGAGTTCAGGAGACCAGAGTATCTACTTAACCCTAGCAATGCTGGATAAAAGGGAATCTGCACAGCCAGCAGTATTAACCTGACTAAGTGTGTATGAAGCCCTGCGCTGCGATCTCCTGACACCAGAAATTGTGTTACCTTCCTGACACTGTATCTCAGGAACGGAGAGGCACAGGAACAAAAGAGAAATATTGTTGGATTCAGGAGAACAGCATTTACATCAGGTTAAAAAAACATATTTAGGGCAAGGTATTTTTTATACAGGTTCTCCTGTGGGTGGGATGTGGAGGGGGCACATACTTTTATCCCTACAGTCTAAGTATTAGCTCTTGTTTTTTATAATCTCCATTCACCTTTTTTTGCAGGGTTTGTAAGGATGAACCTAGCTAATACCACCAAATATTAAGCTGTTCCAAGAAGGTAACTGGGGTTAAATATTAATAATACTTAAAGGGCTTTTCCCACAAACAATTTTTTTTTTTAAATTGATTTTAATCAATAGATCTTTGAATAATAATAATTTCCATAATTGGAAGTGTTTAAAAATAATGTTCCTGTGCTGAGATAATCTTATATATGTGTCCCTGCTGTGTACTGTGTAATGGCTGTGTCTGACTGTACAGGGACATGGTCTGATCATACCACATCTCCTGGGCCGGGGAGCATACAAAAGAAAGTATACAGACAATACAGCACAGGATCACAGCTGATTCTTTTTGAGAGGTAAAACATTTCACTACCATTTTTTAAAATATGTTTTACCTCAAAGAAAGAATTATGTGTGATTCCAAGTTGTAATGTTTGTATACTTTATTACTTCCTCCCCTCCCCAGTACCTGTACGGTCAGACACAGCCATTACACAGTACACAGCAGGGACACATATATAAGATTATCTCAGGACAGGAACATTATTTTTAAACACATCCAATTGTGGAAATTATTTTTATTCCAAGATCTATCTATTAAAATATACTTTAAAATGAAAATTGTTCCTGGGAAAACCCCCTATAAGAAGCTTAAACAGATTTATCCTCAGTGTTTCTGTGATTAATGTTTACCTTATCTGGGAAATTCTCCCACTTACATTTGCTAATAGACCAATTATAAAGATGGATGCTCTAGTAACCTACAGGGAAAACAGGAAAAAAATCTTATTTAGTCGTGTCCTGAAAAAAAATATAGTTGTGGTAACAATTTTGTGTAACTTAAAGGGACATTACCATCTCAAAGATCCTATCCAAATATGTAGTAGGAGTAATAATAATAATATTATTAGCAATTTTCTCTAAATTAGAAATGTGGTATGGTTCTTCTGATTCACTATGTTGCTTACCTGATGTTCAGGGCATTGCAGGACCTTAAGTATCCATGGTTACGGTTATGGTCTAATTAGAAATATAGTATAGTTCTGATTCACTATATTGTTTACCTCATGTTCAGGGCATTGCAGGACCTCAAGTATCCATGGTTACAGTTATGGTCTAATTAGAAATATAGTATACTTTTTCTGATTCACTATGTTGCTTACCTCATGTTGAGGGCATTGCAAGACTTTAAGTATTCATGGTTACGGGTGTGATCTAATTAGAAATGAAGTATAATTCTTCTTATTCATTATATTGCTTACCTCATGTTCAGGGCACTGAAGGACCTTAAGTATTCATGGTTACGGTTAGGGTGTTATTAGAAATGTAGTATAGTTCTGATTCCCTATGTTGCTTACTTCATGTGCAGGGCATTGTAGGACCTTAAATATCCATGGGTATGGTCTAATTAGAAATATAGTATAGTTCTGATTCACTATGTTGCTTACCTTATGTTCAGGGCATTGCAGGACCTTAAATATCCATGGGTATGGTCTAATTAGAAATATAGTATAGTTCTGATTCACTATGTTGCTTACCTTATGTTCAGGGCATTGCAGGACCTTAAATATCCATGGGTATGGTCTAATTAAAAATATAGTATAGTTCTGATTCACTATGTTGCTTACCTTATGTTCAGGGCATTGTAGGACCTTAAATATCCATGGGTATGGTCTAATTAGAAATATAGTATAGTTCTGATTCACTATGTTGCTTACCTTATGTTCAGGGCATTGCAGGACCTTAAGTATCCATGGTTACAATCATCCATATAGTCACAGTGAGTTAGTTGCTCTTGGTCGTATCCATGGATACCTAAGGTCATGCAATGCCCTGCACATAAGGTAAGCAACATAGTGAATCAGAAAATGTGTGGCCCTTGGGCCTCGGAGCTTGTATTTTCTATAGATATAAAATGATTGCTACAAGAAAACCTCGTGATGGGGGACGAGCGACGAATGTTGGAATCAATGGAAAGTTCCTACTAATCTGGCACTGGAAATATTATTGTTCCACGCAGGATAAGCCGACTTTCCGGACCAACTCGGCCCAGAGAGAAAAAAAACAGTGGGGAAGTTGATAAAAGTCTGTTCATCGTCGTGCTTTAAATCTTTTTTTTTTAAACGGCATTAAAAAAATGTAAGTTTCAACATTGCGGGGGTGCCATTTTATTTTTTTAATTATTTTTATTATTTTTTATTATTTATTATTTTGTATTTCTTATTTTATTATTTGTCTATATTATTTTTTATTATTTATATTATTATTATTATTAGAATTTTTATCTTTTTATTATTATTTATTTTATTATTTTTAATTATTATTATTATTTTACTATTTACTTATTATTATTATTATTATTATTTGTATTATTAATTATTGTTTTATTATGTTTTATATTTTATATTATTTATTGTATTTTTTTTATTTATTTTATTAATTATTATTATACTATTTACTATCTATTTTATTATTATTTTGTATTTATTTTAATATTTATTATTATTATACTATTTACTTTTTATTTTTTTATTATTATTATTATTATTATTTGTATTTATTATTATTTATTATTGTTTTATTATTTTTTATATTATTTATTTTATTATTATTATCATTATTTTACTATTTAATATTTATTTTATGATTCTTTTTTATTTATTTTAATATTATTTTTTATTATTTTGAATTTTTTATTAGTATTTTCCATTATTTATTTTTATTATTTTTATTACTATTTTTTATTATTTATTATTTATTTTATTATTATTTTTTATTATTATTTTTTAATACATTTTCCTAAAATTATACAAATGTCCCTTTCATTATCTCCAGGACGAGATTTATTCCTCCTCTCGATCACTTTTCCCAGGGATTTTTTTTAAACAGATTAACATCATTAAATGATCCATTAAAATCACTGATTGTGACATTGTTGCGCCGCTGTCTCCTAATTCCCCCCTTTGTGCTCTTGGAGAATAAATAGTGGGGGCTTCTCTTGAATTGCATTTAGGAGAAAATTGTTTAAAAAAAAAGTCGATAGACGTATAAATCAGTCCTGATCGACAAAAACCTGGCAACGCCGGGGTGATAAATCCCTGGAAATGACGCCTGAAGGGAAAAGGTTACAAAAAATATCAATATTTGTAACTATACAGCAACTAGCACTGATCAGCTGCTGCAGAACATTATAATACACACTTCAGTTGCTGCAGAACATTATAGTACATACCTCAACTGCGACAGAACATTATACTATGCACCTCAGCTGCTGAAGAACATCATAATATACACATCAGCTGCTGCAGAACATTATAATATGCATCTCAGCTGCTGCAGAATATCATAATACGAACCTCAGCTGCTGCAGAATATCATAATACACACCTCAGCTGCTGCAGAATATCATAATACACACCTCAGCTGCTGCAGAATATCATAATACACACCTCAGCTGCTGCAGAATATCATAATACACACCTCAGCTGCTGCAGAATATCATAATACACACCTCAGCTGCTGCAGAACCTCATAATACAAACCTCAGCTGCTGCAGAATATCATAATACAAACCTCAGCTGCTGCAGAACATCAGAATACACCTCAGCTGCTGCAGAATATCATAATACACACCTCAGCTGCTGCAGAATATCATAATACACACCTCAGCTGCTGCAGAATATCATAATACAAACCTCAGCTGCTGCAGAATATCATAATACACACCTCAGCTGCTGCAGAATATCATAATACGAACCTCAGCTGCTGCAGAATATCATAATACAAACCTCAGCTGCTGCAGAATATCATAATACGAACCTCAGCTGCTGCAGAACATCACAATACACCTCAGCTGCTGCAGAATATCATAATACGAACCTCAGCTGCTGCAGAATATCATAATACACACCTCAGCTGCTGCAGAATATCATAATAAAAACCTCAGCTGCTGCAGAACATCACAATACACCTCAGCTGCTGCAGAATATCATAATACACACCTCAGCTGCTGCAGAATATCATAATACACACCACAGCTGCTGCAGAATATCATAATAAAAACCTCAGCTGCTGCAGAACATCAGAATACACCTCAGCTGCTGCAGAACATCACAATACACCTCAGCTGCTGCAGAATATCACAATACACCTCAGCTGCTGCAGAATATCACAATACACCTCAGCTGCTGCAGAACATCACAATACACCTCAGCTGCTGCAGAACATCACAATACACCTCAGCTGCTGCAGAACATCACAATACACCTCAGCTGCTGCAGAACATCACAATACACCTCAGCTGCTGCAGAACATCACAATACACCTCAGCTGCTGCAGAATATCATAATACGAACCTCAGCTGCTGCAGAATATCATAATACAAACCTCAGCTGCTGCAGAATATCATAATACGAACCTCAGCTGCTGCAGAACATCACAATACACCTCAGCTGCTGCAGAATATCATAATACGAACCTCAGCTGCTGCAGAATATCATAATACACACCTCAGCTGCTGCAGAACATCACAATACACCTCAGCTGCTGCAGAATATCATAATACACACCTCAGCTGCTGCAGAATATCATAATACACACCACAGCTGCTGCAGAATATCATAATAAAAACCTCAGCTGCTGCAGAACATCAGAATACACCTCAGCTGCTGCAGAACATCACAATACACCTCAGCTGCTGCAGAATATCACAATACACCTCAGCTGCTGCAGAATATCATAATACGAACCTCAGCTGCTGCAGAATATCATAATACACACCTCAGCTGCTGCAGAACATCACAATACACCTCAGCTGCTGCAGAATATCATAATACACACCTCAGCTGCTGCAGAATATCATAATACACACCACAGCTGCTGCAGAATATCATAATAAAAACCTCAGCTGCTGCAGAACATCAGAATACACCTCAGCTGCTGCAGAACATCACAATACACCTCAGCTGCTGCAGAATATCACAATACACCTCAGCTGCTGCAGAATATCACAATACACCTCAGCTGCTGCAGAACATCACAATACACCTCAGCTGCTGCAGAACATCACAATACACCTCAGCTGCTGCAGAACATCACAATACACCTCAGCTGCTGCAGAACATCACAATACACCTCAGCTGCTGCAGAACATCACAATACACCTCAGCTGCTGCAGAACATCACAATACACCTCAGCTGCTGCAGAACATCACAATACACCTCAGCTGCTGCAGAACATCACAATACACCTCAGCTGCTGCAGAACATTATAATACACCTCCGTTTCTGCAGAACCTCATAATATACAATTAACCTGAAGCTGCAGAACCTCATAATACACACCTCAGCTGCTGCAGAACATTATAATACACTTCAGCTGCTGCAGAACATCATTGTACAAGTATGCGCTACAAAATAACTCCCAAAACCACCTCCCGTGTGAACACAGTGGTCACCGCAGGGGCAGCCAGAAATGTCCGATCTAAGGCAGGGGTGGACATAGCATTGGTGCAGCCTGTGTCTGAGGGAAGGACGGAGATGGAGGAAGATAATGGTTTTCCAGGAGGAGTAACAGAGGAGCAACACAACTAAGAGGGTCTACCCCGGAGTAGCCAATATTTTCGGAGGGGTATCAGTACTTTCTGAACAGACATTTCGATAACTCCTGCTAAGGGGCGACCCTCGCTTTGCGTCTGACACTGTCCATTATGAAGGGAGGACATTTTACTTTCCCAACACAATCATTTGTTTCCTTCTTCTCCATTATAGACCAAATGTACAAAAAAATAAAATGCAATGGCCATTTTTCATTAGATTGGTGCGGGAGGGAACCACAACCAAAGTATTACTTATGTCTGTGCAGCCTCTGGGCGGAAAATGAGGGAGACGTGCGCCCCCCGGTGGCCACAGCGAGTACACAGAGTGGAATTTTCCTCAGAACAGCAGCTCCTCACCGAGCACACTGCTGCCCCTAAATCAATAGAAATAGCCATTAATAAATGTATATGCCAAAAATAATCACAGGAGAGGAGGAATAGCAACACCCACTGAGATATTCTCCTCCGCTACAGGCAGAAATAGGTGTGTGGCCCTTTAAAATGACCCTATGACAGACACGACGGGCTCGTGACCTGCCGCGGTGGCCACAGTCTATAACATTGGATGTAATCCCCGCCGCCCGCATTGCGCGCTCTATAAAGCCTCTTTTATGACTCTGGTCACATAAACACAAAGAATTCGCTTTAATGTTCTCAGTTTATCGCTCAAAAATTCCACAGCCATAAAAAGTCCTATATAGATGGAAAGGACGGCAGCAGGCGGAGGGACGGACGGACGGACGGATGGATGGACGGATGGGCGGACGGACGAATGGGTGGATGTATGGACGGACGGATGGATGGATGGACAGATGGGCGGACGGACGAATGGATGAATGGGCGGATGTATGGACGGACGGATGGATGAATGGGCGGGCAGATGGAGGTATGGATGGACTGACGGACAGGTGGATGGATGGACGGACTGGTGGATGAATGGATGGACGGACGGACGGATGGATTGATGGATGGATGGGTGGGTGGACGGAAGGACGGGCAGATGGATGGATGGATGGACGGGTGGATGGATGGATCGATGGACAGATGGGTGGATGGATGGATGGATGGATGGACGTGCAAATGGGTGGATGGATGGATGGATGGACAGACGGACGGGCAGATAGATGGATGGATGGACAGATGGATGGGTGGCTGGACGGAAGGACGGACAGATGGGCAGATGGATGTACAGATGGACAGATGAATGGATGGGTGGATAGATGGATGGATGGATGGATGGACGGACAGATGGCTGTACAGATGGACGGGTGGATGGATGGATCGGTGGACAGATGGGTGGATGGATGGACGTGCAAATGGGTGGATGGATGGATGGACAGACGGACGGGCAGATAGATGGATGGATGGACAGATGGATGGGTGGGTGGACGGAAGGACGGACAGATGGATGTACAGATGGACGGATGAATGGATGGGTGGATAGATGATGGATGGATGGATAGATGGGTGGATGGATGGATGGATGGACAGACGGACGGGCAGATGTATTGGATGGACAGATGGGTGGATAAATGGACAGATGGTCGAGCAGATAAATGGATGGATGGGTGGATGGATGGATGGACGGGCAGATGGGTGGATGGATGGATGGATGGACGGACGAGCAGATAGGTGGGTGGGTGGATGGACAGATGGATGGAAGGATGGACGGGTGGATGGATGGATGGATGGATAGATGGATGGATGGACAAACGGATGGACAAATGTATGGCTCGATTGGCGGATGGACGGATAGATAGATAGATGGACGTATGGATGGATGGATGGACGATAGCTACAGCAGAAAAAGAATGGAGAAAGAAATAAGAATGGAAGGCAAAAAGTAAAGAAAGAAGTAAAGAAGGAAGGAAAGAAAGAAGGAAGAAAAAAAAGGAAAGAAAGAAGGAAAGAAATAAACAATGAAGGGAAGAAGGAAAGAATGATGGGTAGACAGCTAGATAGAATAAAAGTGACATAGAAAAAGAAAGGAAAACGAAAAATAGATGGATGGATGAATAGATAGATAGAGGGATAGATAGATAGATAGATAGATAGAGGGATAGAGGGATAGATAGATAGAGGGATAGATAGATAGATAGAGGGATAGATAGATAGAGGGATAGATAGATAGAGGGATAGATAGAGGGATAGATAGAGGGATAGATAGAGGGATAGATAGAGGGATAGATAGAGGGATAGATAGAGGGATAGATAGATAGAGGGATAGATAGATAGATAGATAGATAGATAGATAGATAGATAGATAGATAGATAGATAGAGGGATAGATAGATAGATAGAGGGATAGATAGATAGATAGATAGATAGATGGATAGATAGAGGGATAGATAGAGGGATAGATAGAGGGATAGATAGAGGGATAGATAGATAGATAGAGGGATAGATAGAGGGATAGATAGAGGGATAGATAGAGGGATAGATAGATAGATAGATAGAGGGATAGATAGAGGGATAGATAGAGGGATAGATAGAGGGATAGATAGAGGGATAGATAGATAGATAGATAGATAGATAGATAGAGGGATAGATAGAGGGATAGATAGAGGGATAGATAGATAGATAGATAGATAGATAGATAGATAGATAGATAGATAGATAGATAGATAGATAGATGAATGGATAGATAGATAGATAGATAGATAGAGGGATAGATAGATAGATAGAGGGATAGATAGATAGATAGATAGAGGGATAGATAGACAGAGGGATAGATAGATAGATAGATAGATAGAGGGCTAGATAGATAGAGGGATAGATAGATAGAGGGATAGATAGATAGAGGGATAGATAGATAGATAGAGGGATAGATAGATAGATAGATAGAGGGATAGATAGATAGAGGGATAGATAGATAGATAGATAGAGGGATAGATAGATAGAGGGATAGATAGATAGATAGATAGATAGATAGAGGGATAGATAGATAGAGGGATAGATAGATAGAGGGATAGATAGAGGGATAGATAGATATTAGATAGATAGATAGAGGGATAGATAGATAGATAGATAGAGGGATAGATAGATAGAGGGATAGATAGATAGAGGGATAGATAGATGGATAGATAGATAGAGGGATAGATAGATAGATAGATAGAGGGATAGATAGATACATAGATAGATACATAGATAGAGGGATAGATAGATAGATAGATAGAGGGATAGATAGATGGATAGATAGAGGGATAGATAGATAGAGGGATAGATAGATGGATAGATAGATGTGTGTGCACAAGTGATTTTGTTCACTGAAAAAACAAATCACAGTAATGCGCAGTTTTCCTCCAAAAATCAGATGAGACTCAGCCATTGAAATCTATGGGTCCGAGAAAAAGATCAGATGCAATAGTACGACATATACAATTTTTACGGATACACTGCAACTCTGTAACATGGAAAACTAAATGGTTAATAGCTGCTGTAAAAAACAAAAACACAATACACACGGATGTCAAGTGAGGAAAAATCGTCCCATTTTTCTGGATGAGAATCTGATTTTTATGCTGTTGTGTCACCCTGCCCTTTGGTGCATTTCTGCACTGATTACAGTAGCTACATGAGGTCACTTAGGTGTTTTCATTGTTTTTTTAGTATGTTTTTTTACACGCATTTTTATCACTTTTTATGTCCTGACGCTCTTCTTCTGTCTGGACGCGGCTCGGCTCGGCCTGGCTTGTGGATTGGGGGCAGCGTCGTCTTTCTGACTTTCTCACTGTCTTGCTGCACTCACAAGTTTCCAAACTGCAAATTGAGATCTGTTGTTCTTCACCAAAGAGGAGAAAATACATTATTACAGTATATGTGGATCTATATCAGCTGAGGGGACGCCGAGCACAGAGACAGTCAGCAAGGTAAGGTCAGAGTAGGTATACGGTATATACAGTGTACAGCCTGGGGACCAGGGCAGAGCAGGTGGAGGACAAGGCAGGAGACTGTGCAGATCCAGGACCCAGCGCTCTGCAGGCAGGAGAACCCCCGTATATGTGACGCCCCTGAACTAGTCAGGGTGTCACAGGGAACTGCACTCTTTTATCTTTTGGTGCAGGACTCAACCCCCCATGGTTCTGGGATCCTAAATTTTGGTATTTCTCCATCAGCATCCAAATCCTAGTTACACCTCACACCACACCCTGTCAGGCACTCCAGTGGGCGGTCTAGCTGGAACAGGGCAACCCACCTAGGGGTCAGACCGGCTGGTGGGAGGGACATAGTCAGTGAAGTGGTAGCCCTCAGAGAGTGAGGAGCTGAGGGATTTGTAGGTCCCTGGGAGTTGTTGGTTAGGTCGCAGACGGTGGTCTGGTACCGGAGGAGTCGGAGATCCGGTCACAGGGTGCTGGAGAAGGGTGCTCGGCTTAGTTTCGGGGGAACGGTCAGCACCGGAGTACCTAGTAACCAAACCGTTACCGAGCATGGCAGGATACAGGACCCTAGATCAGGGAGTAGCTGCACGCAACCTGATAATTCACCTGTGGAGGACAGTGTCTTTATGAACTTTCCCCAAAAGCTCAGAGATCAAAGGCACCAACACAAAGAGGGGGACAGGGCCTTCCAGCTTAAGCGGCCCACTGATATCCCAAGTTGAAGTGTCAGCCATCGAGAGCACAGCTTCACTACTTAAAGGTGGGGGAGCGGGACCCTGAAAGGTTCAAGCCGAGGGGTCACTCAGCAGAACATCTAAAATACAGTGCATGGAGGCAAGGTACAGATCACTAGCAATACCAACGGGAGCAGACTCCCAGACGAGCTCCCCTGAGGTGGCAGCGGCACCCGGAGACTTGGTTTACCTTTGTGTCAGAGTCTGCTTTGCGGTTGCATCACTACCAACACGGCCTGAGTGAGTTCAAGGTCCTCCCCTGCTTCCAACCTACACCACGCTCCCCTACACTTCACCATCCAGAGTCCCGGGGCCTCCCCTACCCGTGAAGGGAACGTCATCTGGCTACCCCACGCCATCTCCCCCGGGTACTCTCATCGGCAGCGGCGGTACTCCCCTTACCGCGAACCACGGGTGGCGTCACAAACTGTTATCCCATGTAAATACCCCCCTTTACATTTGAGGTGGCCGCAAGCCCCCGGGTCCAGAGACCCTCGAGCCGCAGCAACCCCGGATCCGAGTGGTTCGACCGCTGCAGGGGCGGCACATATACAGGAGCTGTCACTGTGTATACGGGAATAATCCTGTATGGCAGGGGTCTCAAACACGCGGGCCGCATGCGGCTCCTCAGGCTGCTTCGTGCGGCCCCCAGGCTCGGGCCCCTGTTACTATCGCGGCCGGTGCAGGGGCCGCAGCCACTGTCTGCACTTTGTTAGATGATTGTTTTGCCGGCGCTGATCTCTGAGTCAAGGACTGTGCGCGCGCCTTGTGACTGATCTCTCAAATCACTGTGGATCTGGGGCCGCAGACGACTCCCCTCAGCTTCACTCCGGACTCCCGGAGTCTGTGGAAGCAGAGAGTGATCGGTAAGTTATAGCTTCCCTGCCCCCTTTCAGCCACCGCCGCCGCCTCTGCCCCCCCCCATACTACAGGATGGGCACAGTACTATAGGATGGGGACAAGGTGGGCACAGTACTATAGGATGGGGACAAGGTGGGCACATGAATATATGATGGGGACAAGGTGGGCGCATGACTATAGGATGGGGACAAGGTGGGCACATGTCTATAGGATGGGGACAAGGTGGGCACATTACTATAGAATAGGGACAAGGTGGGCACATTACTAAAGGATGGGGACATTACAAGGATGGGCATAATACTATTGAATGGGGACATTACTATAGGATGGGGACAAGGTTGGCACATTACTATAGGATAGGGACATTACTGTAGGATGGGCACATTACTATAGAATGGGACAACTATATGATGGGGACAGTACTACAGGATAGGGACATTGCTACAAGGGGACAAAGATGGGGAACATTACTATAAGATGGGGACAAGGCTGGACACATTACTACAGGATGGGCACATTACGATAAGATGGGGACAAGGCTGGGTACATTACTATAGGATGGGGACAAGGATGAGCACATTACTGTAGGGTGGGGACTGGGATGGGGCACAATACTACATGGGGACTACAACAAGATGGGGAACATTACTAAAAGATGTTGGCCAAAATGTTTATATAGTGATAATTTTAACACTATTAGTTACAAGAAAGAGATAAAATGTAAAAAAAAACAAAAAATAATAAGGCATGACATTTTTTTTTACCATCACATTTTTTTTATATATATTTAAACAAAGAATGTGCACATTTTATTATAATAAATATAATAAACAAGTGAAAAATGTTCAAAATCAGTGATCCAAAGGTGTGTAAAAAAATATATATATATAGTACCAATAAAAATGTCACTTTACGGCCCCCCAAATTATTTTTTTCCTCTGTGTGGCCCATACACCCAGCGGAGTTTGAGACCCCTGCTGTATGGCAATGTCCTGTGTGGTCAGAGAGCCGCCCTGACATTCCTATACACACCATGGTGCACACCAAAATCATTCCCAGTATATACCATCCCGCACTACATGATGATTCCCAGTATATACAGTGCCTTGTGAAAGTATTCAGCCCCTTGAATTCTTCAACCTTTTCCCACATTTCAGGCTTCAAACATAAAGATAAAAGTGTTAATGTTCTGGTGAAGAATCAACAACAAGTGGGACACAATTGTGAAGAGGAACGAAATTTATTGCTTATTTTAAACTTTTCTAAAAATAATAAACTGAAAATTGGGGCGTGCGATATTATTCATCCCCTGTAAGTTAATACTTTGTAGCGCCCCCTTTTGCTGTGATTACAGCTGCAGTCTCTTGGGGTATGTGTCTATCAGTTTTGCACATGGAGAGGCTGAAATTCTCGCCCATTCTTCCTTTGTAAACAGCTGGAGCTGAGTGAGGTTGGATGGAGGCGTTTGTGAACAGCAGTTTTCAGCTCTTTCCACAGATTCTCGATTGGGTTCAGGTCTGGACTGTGACTTGGCCATTCTAACACCTGGATACGTTTATTTGTGAACCGTTCCATTGTAGATTTTGCTTTATGTTTGGGATCATTGTCTTGTTGGAAGACAAATCTCCGTCCCAGTCTCAGGTCTTTTGCAGACTCCAACAGGTTTTCTTCAAGAATGGTCCTGTATTTGGCTCCATCCATCTTCCCATCAATTTTAACCATCTTCCCTGTCCCTGCTGAAGCAAAGCAGACCCAAACCATGATGCTGCCACCACCATGTTTGACAGTGGGGATGGTGTGTTCAGGGTGATGAGCTGTGTTGCTTTTACACCAAACATATCGTTTGGCATTGTGCCCAAATAGTTTGATTTTGGTTTCATCTGACCAGAGCACCTTCTTCCACATGTTTGGTGTCTCCCAGGTGGCTTGTGGCAAACTTTAAACGACACTCTTTATGGATATCTTTGAGAAATGGCTTTCTTCTTGCCACTCTTCCATAAAGGGCAGATTTGTGCAGTGTACGACTGATTGTTGTCCTATGGACAGACTCTCCCACCTCAGCTGTAGATCTCTGCAGATCATCCAGAGGGATCATGGGCCTCTTGGCTGCATCTCTGATCAGTCTTCTCCTTGTGTGAGATGACAGTTTGGATGGACGGCCGGGTCTTGGTAGATTTGCAGTGGTATGATGTTCCTTCCATTTCAATATGATCGCTTGCACAGTGCTCCTTGGGATGTTTAAAGTTGTGGAAATCTTTTTGTAACCAAATCCGGCTTTAAACTTCTCCACAACAGTATCACGGACCTGCCTGTTGTGTTCCTTGGTCTTCATGATGCTCTCTGTGCTTTACACAGAACCCTGAGACTATCACAGCAGGGGCATTTATACGGAGACTTGATTACACACAGGGGGCTTATATTCATCATCATCAGTCATTTAGGACAACATTGGATCATTCAGAGATCCTCAATCAACTTCTGGAGTGAGTTTGCTGCACTGAAAGTAAAGGGGATGAATAATATTGCACGCCCCAATTTTCAGTTATTTATTTTTTATAAAAGTATAAAATAAGCAATACATTTCCTTCACCTTCACAATTGTGTCCACTTGTTGTTGATTCTTCACCATAACAACATTTTTTATCTTTATGTTTGAAGCCTGAAATGTGGGAAAAGGGTGACAAATTCAAGGGGCCCTTTCGCAAGGCACTGTACCATCCTGCACTACATGATGATTCTCAGTATATATCATCCTGCAGTACATGATGATTCCCAGTATTGTACAGGTGTGCCTTAGGCTGGCCAGTATGATTATTATTCCACAGGTGTGCCTTAGGCTGGCCAGCATGATTATTATTGCACAGTCGTGCCTTAGGCTGGCCAGTATGATTATTATTGCACAGGTGTGCCTTAGGCTGGCCAGCATGATTACTATTTCACAGGTGTGCCTTAGGCTGGCCACACTATTAAAGAGGTCAGGGGGGCATAAACTCACCAATCAGTGTCTGGTGTGGCCACCGTTTGCCCATCTGACATCTGCCCTGTGAAGTGAAAACCGGGATTCAGTCATGAAGAGAAACCTCTCCAATGTGCCAGACGCCATCGAATGTGAGCATTTATCCACTCTCTGCAGTCAGGTGGAGACCCCGATGAGGACGACGTTCTGCGGTCAGGTGGAGACCCTCGAAGATTACGACGAGCAGCAGAGGAGCTTCCCTGAGACGGTGTCTGACAGTTTGTGGAGAAATTCTTTCGTTTTGCACCGATTGTTGCATCTGCTGTCCGGGGGGCCGGCGTCAGACGATCTTGGAGGTGAAGATGCTGGATGTGGAGGTCCTGCATGCTCCCTCAAAATTGAGACATTTGTGGCATTGTGCTGTGTGATAAAACTGAATATTTTAGAGTGGCCTTTTATTGTGGCCAGCCTAAGACACACCTGTGCAATAATCATACGGGCCCGCCTAAGGCACACCTGTGCAATAATCATGCTGGCCAGCCTAAGGCACACCTCTGCAGTAATCATACGGGCCAGCCTAAAGCGCACCTGTGCAATAATCATGCTGGCCAGCCTTAAGCACACCTGTGCAATAATCATGCTGTCTAATCAGCATGTTGATAGGTCACACCTGTGAGGTGGATGGATTATCTAGGCAAAGTAGAAGCACCCACTAACACAGATTTAGACAAATTTGTGTACAATAGAGAGAAAAAGGCCTATTGTGTCCATAGAGAAAGTCTAGATCTTAAAGTTTAACTATATAATTCTATCCTGTATCCTCAGTGAACAAAATTCTGCAGGTCATGTTATTTCCTAGTATATACAGTCCTGCACTGCAGGGTCATTCCTAGTATATACAGTGCTGCACTGCAGGGTCATTCCTAGTATATACAGTCCTGCACTGCAGGGTCATTCCTAGTATATACAGTCCTGCACTGCAGGGTCATTCCTAGTATATACAGTCCTGCACTGCAGGGTCATTCCTAGTATATGCAGTCCTGCACTGCAGGGTCATTCCTAGTATATACAGTCCTGCACTGCAGGGTCATTCCTAGTATATACAGTCCTGCACTGCAGGGTCATTCCTAGTATATACAGTGCTGCACTGCAGGGTCATTCCTAGTATATACAGTGCTGCACTGCAGGGTCATTCCTAGTATATACAGTCCTGCACTGCAGGGTCATTCCTAGTATATACAGTCCTGCACTGCAGGGTCATTCCTAGTATATGCAGTCCTGCACTGCAGGGTCATTCCTAGTATATACAGTCCTGCACTGCAGGGTCATTCCTAGTATATACAGTCCTGCACTGCAGGGTCATTCCTAGTATATACAGTCCTGCACTGCAGGGTCATTCCTAGTATATACAGTCTTGCACCGGAGGGTCATTCCTAGTATATACAGTGCTGCACTGCAGGGTCATTCCTAGTATATACAGTGCTGCACTGCAGGCTCATTCCTAGTATATACAGTCCTGCACTGCAGGGTCATTCCTAGTATATACAGTCCTGCACTGCAGGGTCATTCCTAGTATATACAGTCTTGCACCGCAGGGTCATTCCTAGTATATACAGTCCTGCACTGGATGGTCATCCTAGTATATACAGTCCTGCACTGCAGGGTCATTCCTAGTATATACAGTGCTGCACTGCATGGTCATCCTAGTATATACAGTGCTGCACTGCATGGTCATCCTAGTATATACAGTGCTGCACTAGATGGTCATCCTAGTGTATATGCAATGCCCCACGGGGCAGGTGGTTATCCTACTCGTTGCCGGGCTATTGAGGGTCGGGTCAGGCGATGTCACGCGTGGCCTTGCCCGGTTCCGTTGCCCCGAGGCGTGCAGTAAATGAAGGGAAAGTGGGGTGATTGGGGAAAGTTTGTCGTGACACTACCTGTGGGATGGTGTCGCTCCCCACAGGCGGAGAGGGCCCCAGGTGGATAACTGGGGTTGGCGGTCCCTTGGAAGCGCCGGAGCACGGTGTGATGGTGTCGCTAATCAAAGTTTGAGTCGGCAACTGCGGTTCCAGGCTCTTTTACTCACTGATTTAAAGCTGCACCCAGATGCTGGTCTCTGCCGTAGTGGGCTCCGATCAATCCCAAGCAAGTAAGTGGCCACCACCGGTGTTTGGGGAGAGAAAGAGAGAGAATGTCCTTTCCCTAGGATGTCCCCCTCAGCGGTTAGGTACCCGGGTTGAGCTCCCGCTCCAAGCCCCGGGCCTCGTAAAGTCCAAGTGTTCCAGAGGATTCTTGTCAGAACTATGGTCTTGACTCTTCTGATCTGATGTGAGTCTGTTGCGCCTATTTCTACCCCCAAGTGGACCCCGCCCCCCAGGTGGCTGGCTTCAGTTACCGGGGAAGTCCCATGCATTGTGGTGGCCACCCCCTCCCTACCCTGAACCATCCCACCCTGTGAGAAGGTTCCTGTGCTGCATGTAGAGTGTGAATGTGTAACACCAGTGATTAACCCCCCCTTACCTGAGATGGATACCGCACTTTAACTTAGGTGCCATACCCTGTGGCGACCAGAGCCTCAGGGGCGCCACATTCCCCCACAGCAAATGGCAGCACTTCTGGGCAGCACAAAATACAATTAACACCGTAATTTTTATATGCATGTAACAGGTTAACAAGAAAACATCCTTCCCTTATTGGCAGGCAGCAATACCTTTCAAAACGCTTAAAACATTTTCAACAATTCCGGTCAGAGGTCATCAAAACATTTCAAGGCAGGCAAATATCAGCAACCAGAAAACGTTCTGCAGATGAAAAACATTAACAATTATTCTTTCTTGGCTGTTGGTGTTTCCAGAGGGCCGGTCCCGACCCCCTAGTTTGACACGATCACTGGACATCCTCTGGCATAATGTCCTGACTTGCCACAATGGCGGCAAATAGGCTGCCCGTCAGCATCATAACGGTCAATTACTGGGGATGGCGGGTTCTTTCCACGTCGCCGCCCGGGAAGATCATCAGCACTGGAAGCCAGTTCAAGGGTTACCGGTTGCTGGGTCCCTGTCTTGGTCTGCATTACCTTAATCAGAGTAGTCATGTTTTTGCTCAGTTCCAGGATCTGGAGCCACAGCTCATTAATGGAATCTTTGCCCAAGGTTTGCTCTTTGGCCTCTACCACCACCGGGGTTCCTGGTATCATCCCAGGTTGATGAAGTACAGCGTTGTCATGAGCCAATTCACGCAGTACTCGGATGGCCTGATCCTTAAACTCTGCAAAGCTGAGGTCACAATGTTGCATGGCCAAAATGCGTAGCTGGGTGCGATTATTATCAGACAACAGTCCCTCAATAAACTGGTCAATTAACAGGCGGTTCTCATCCGCTATCTCTCCTGGATCCACCTGTTGCATCGCTTTTATTGATTCTTGAAGGTTGAGAGCATAATCCCGGATACTGTCCTGTACCCTTTGTTTGCATCCATAAAATCACATTTTAATCTCAGATGCTGTGCTGGTATCAAAGGATTCTTTGAGTTTGATCAGAATATCTTTCAACACCCTCTTATCGGTCTCCGGCCAGGACTTAACTTCACGCTGAGCCGCCCCGGTTAGTTGGTCGATAAGGATGCTGGTCTTTTGGTCCTCCGTCATTGGATTCACCCGAAATAAGCTGTAAAGTCTCTCCTTGAAATCGGTCAGAGTATAAGCCTCCCCCGAATACTGGGTAGCCAGGTTGCTCCTTGGAGGTACGGCATGGAAAACGGTATCACCGGAGCCACTATTGGTGCGACAGCCTCAGCAGTGGGAGCAGCTTGATCCTCCTCCTCAGACATACTTCCGGCGGTGAAGCTCTCTCTTTGCGCGCGCTTATCTGGCCTCCTCCCATGCCTTTGCAGTCTTTTTACGGGTTCCAACCACGAAGCACGCCCCTTTTTTTCCCGCACAGAAAGATAAATCATTTTCATGTTGGAATATGAAGGGAGGGGATCATGCTCTGCTTCATTATGCCATACTACATGTTGGTATTCGTAGTTCCCTCAATGAATTGTAGCTTCCCACAGGTGGCAGCACTCATGCAGCCCCAGACCATAACCCTCCACCACCATGCCTGACTGTAGGCAGGACACACTTGTCTAAAGGACGCTTTACACACTGCAATCTCGTTAGCGAGATCGCTAGCATACGTACCCGCCCCCGTCGGTTGTGCGTCACGGGCAAATCGCTTCCTGTGGCGCACAACATCGCTCGGACCCGCCTCACCACTTACCTGCCTAGCGACGTCGCTGTTTCTAAGAGGGCGTTTCGTTCGGCGTCACAGCAACGTCACTAAGCGGCCATCCAATAGGAGCGGAGGGGCGGAGATGAGCGGGACATAACATCTTGCCCACCTCCTTCCTTCCTCATTGCCGGTGGACACAGGTAAGGTGATGTTCCTTGTTCCTGCAGTGTCACACATAGCGATGTGTGGTGCCGCAGGAACGACGAACAACCTCGTACCTGTAGCAGCAACGATATTTGGGAACTGGACAGCATGTCAACGAGCAACGGTAAGGTGAGTATTTTTGCTCGTTAGCGGTCGCTCATACGTGTCATGCAACGACCTCGCTAACGAGGCTGGATGTGCGTCACGAATTCCGTGACCCCAACGACATCGCGTTAGCTCACCTGGTTGTCGCCACACACGCTTGACACCATCTGAACCAAATAAGTTTATCTTGGTCTCATCAGACCACAGGACGGTTTCAGTAATCCATGTCTTCTCCTCTTTGTGTCTTTCTTGTGCATCATCTTTAGAAAAGGTTTCCTTCTGGGATGACTGTCGTGCAGACCAATGTGATGCAGTGTGCAGCATATGGTCTGAGCACTGATAGGTGGACCCCCCCCACCCCTGTAACCTCTGCACTGTGTGGCGTATGGTCTGAGCACTGAGAGGCTAACCCCCCCCCACCCCTGTTACGTCTGCAGTGTGCGGTATATGGTGTGAGCACTGACAGGCAGACCCCTCACCCCTGTTACGTCTGCAGTGTGCGGTGTATGGTGTGAGCACTGACAGGCGGACCCCTCACCCCTGTAACCTCTGCAGTGTGTGGTATATGGTGTGAGCACTGACAGGCGGACCCCTCACCTGTTACGAGGGGGACCCGGGGAAGCGTGCCAAGATGGGAAATGGACTGCTTCCGCCGGTCAAGGTCCACTGTGCGGTGTAAGGGACCGCCGCTATGGTGGGTGAAGAGTGAGCGGGTTGCTGCTAGCGATCGTCTGGAATGTCACAGACGATCTATGTACACCGATCTGCCCTAACCCCTGAGGGTTGTATGGCACAGATCTCACGGCTCGGTGTACCTGTTGCACGGGGAAGCACAGAGGTGCCCACGCACGTGTGCCAGTGGAAGTCACGAGAATATGGCACGAGGGTAGCACAGAGGTGCCCACGCACGTGTGCTTTCAATAACCAGGTGAGTCCAATGGAGACTTGAGGAGCTCACCTGGGACAGGAACACGGCCTGTTGACGGGGGTACTGCCGGAGCAGCAAGGCAGGAACACGGCCTGCAAACGAGGTACTGCCGGAGCAGCAAGGGCCAAGCCCACAAGAGAGAGTAATGCCTGAGCAGTGGCGTGGCAGCACGCTGCCAGACATCCAAACATAGAAGGACGGTCGCGCGCCGCCATGATGGCAGGGGGAGCTTTTAAGGAGGTGCAGCTCCACCCGAGGGCGGGCGCGAGGCGGAGATGACGGACTTGACCCAATCAGGGTCCACGACGTCCCAGCCTGGCCAGTCAGGATTCACCACGTCACCAGCCTTGTCATCAAGCCGTGTGACGTCAGTGAGCGAATCAGGACCCACCACGCATTGCACATGCTCACCCTCCTGCCTCTGGGAAATAGAGGCGGGATCCTCGGTCTCACAATGTGCAGAGATAACGGGAATCTCACTGCTTCCCTGAGCAGTAAACCTCTGCACATTGCGCAGCCTCGCAGACCTTCGGGGCCACTGAGCAGGAGAGTCTGCGGCAGGCCAGGAATGGGAGACCGCTTCACTCCTTGTAACAGGAGAACCACTAGGTGTCACCCTTCTGCTGACTCTCTGAGAAGGTATCTCCTGCACACTGCGCAGTCTGGCAGACCTTCGGCGCTGCTGAGCAGGAGTGCTCGTGGCAGGCAAGGAATGGGAGACTGCCTCAGTCCTTGCCTCAGGAGAGCCACGAGATGTAACACTCACCCCTGTAACCTCTGCAGTGTGCGGTATATGGTGTGAGCACTGACAGGCGGACCCCTCACCCCTGTAACCTCTGCAGTGTGTGGTGTATGGTGTGAGCACTGACAGGTGGACCCCTCACCCCTGTAACCTCTGCAGTGTGCGGTATATGGTGTGAGCACTGACAGGCGGACCCCTCACCCCTGTAACCTCTGCAGTAATGCTGGCAGCACTCATACATCTATTCTGAAATACGATCTTTGGATATGACGCTGAGCTCAAGCATTCAGTTTCTGTGGTCGCCCATGGTGAGTGCTGATCTGAGTGGATCCTGTCTGGTTATACTGCTATATGGTCTTGGCCACTGTGCTGCAGCTCAGGTTCAGGGTGCTGACAATCTTTTTATAGCTTCGGCCATCTTTATGTAACGCAACAATTCTTTTTTCAGATCCTCAGAGAATTCTTTGCCATGAGGAGCCATGCTGAGCTTCCAGTGACCAGTATGAGAGAGTGTGTGAGAGATAACACTAAATGTAACACCCCTGCCCCCCCCCATTCACATCGGAGACCTTGTAACATTAATGAAGAAAGATCACTGGAACTTATATTGTTAAGAGACTGCCAAGAGACACGTGACTAGAATCACTCAATGTCACTGTCACTGTGATGGATTTTTGGCGCGTTTTTGGCCCACTAACAATTGTGTCGGGTGAACAGGCTGTACAGGCAAAAAAGATCTCCAAAATGTGATTTATTAATTATGTAAGACACGAGGATAGAGTCAAATGGGCCTGACGTTTGCCAAAAATGTTCTTGTTTATACCTGTATTGAAAAAATGGGACTAAAGGGCACGTTACACGCTACGATATATTTAACGATATGTCGTCGGGGTCACGTCGGTAGTGACGCACATCCGGCATCGTTTGACATATTGTAGTGTGTGACGTCTACGAGCGACTGTGATCGTGTAAAAATACTCACCTTATCGTTGATCTTTGACACGTCGCTCATTTTCTAAAAATCGAACGTCCTTCTGTGCGTCAGTTGTTCATTGTTCCTGAGGCAGCACACATTGCTCCATGTGACACCCCGGGAACGATGAACTGCAGCTTACCTGCGTCCGCCGGCAACGCGGAAAGAAGGAGGTGGGCGGGATGTTTACGTCCCGCTCATCTCCGCCCCTCCGCTTCTATTGGCCGGCGGCTGTGTGACGTCGCTGTGACGCCGAACGTCCCTCCCCCTTCAGGAAGTGGATGTTCGCCGCCCACAGCGAGGTCGTTTGGAAGGTAAGTACGTGTGACAGGGGGTTACGACTTTGTGCGGCACGGGCAACAAATTGCCCGTGCCGCACAAACGATGGGGGCGGGTGCGATCTCTCGACATATCGACATGTGTTAAGCAGGCTTGACACATTATGGCTCTCTCAACTTTTGCCTAAAATAGCTCAGAACAAGTATTTTAGCAATGCTTACCCTATCAGATGCAATTATTGTATGAAGACTATAACTCCCACTACTACACCTGACTCTGAGGAGTGGACACCTTCAGGATGGTGCATCCCTACTTTGGGACCTCCTGTGCCTAGTGAAAAATCCATCTGTGTAAAGTCAAGGTTGCCAAAGAAGACTGTGAAAGAGTCTTGCAAAAGCAGAAATAGTACAAGGTTTTTTCTTTCCCATTTGCAGCAGTGTTGCCCACAGCTTCAACGAACCAGACAGCTTGATAGACTCAAATGATTATAACGACTGTTAGGTTCACTTGGTGAGGTGGATCCTCCAAGGTCCAGATGAGCACACAGACGTTTGTGCTACAGGCAGGTGAGGCATACGGGAAACAAGTATCAAATGTACTGGAGGCCACAAGCAGACAGGAGACCAAGAAATATGTAGTATGGGTACTGGAGGCCGCAGGCAGACAGGAGACCAGGAAGCAGGTAGCAGAGGTATTAGAGACCGCAGGCACAAATGAGACCAAGAAGCATGTAATAGAGGTACTGGAGGCTGCAGGCAGACAGGAGACCAGGAAGTATGTAGCAGAGGTACTGGAGGCTTCAGGCAGAAAAGAAATCAGGTAGTAGAGGTATTGTAGACTCCAGGCAGGCAGGAGATCAGGAAGCAGGTAGCAGAGGTACTAGAGACCGCAGGCACAAAGGAGACCAAGAAGCATGTAACAGAGGTACTGGAGGCTGCAGCAGACAAGAGACCAGGAAGTAGGTAGAAGAGGTATTGGAGGCTGCAGGCAGACAAGAGATCAGGTAGCAGAGGTATTGGAGGCTGCAGGCAGACAGGAGACCAGGAAGCAGGTAGCATAGGTACTAGAGACCGCAGGCACAAAGAAGACTAAGAAGCATGTAATAGAGGTACTGGAGGCTGCAGGTAGACAAGAGACCAGGAAGTATGTAGCAGAGGTATTGAGAGACCAGAGACCAGAGGTAGTGGAGGTAGCAAAGGTACAAGAGACCAGCAAGTATGCAGGCAGACAAGAGTTCAGGTAGCAGAGGTATTGGAGGCTGCAGGCAGACAGGAAACCAGGAAGCAGGTAGCAGAGGTAGTAGAGACCGCAGGCAGAAAGGAGACCAAGAAGTCTGTAATTGAGGTACTGGAGGCTGCAGGCAGACTAGAGACCAGGAAGATGGTAGCAGAGGTTGGAGGCTGTAGGCAAACAGGAGACCAGGTTCCAGGGGTATTGGAGGCTTCGGGCAGACAGAAGACCAGGTAGTAGACGTAATGGAGGCTACAGACATACAAGAGACCAGAAAGCAGGTAGCAGAGGTACTAGAGACTGCAGACAGAAATGAGACCAAGAAACATGTAGAAGAGGTACTGGAAGTACTGGAAGCTGCAGGCAGACAGGAAACCAGGAAGCCGGTAATAGATATATTGGAGGCTGCAGGCAGACAGGAGGCTATATACTAGAGGTATGTTGTCTCTAATCAGTCAGGAGACTGGGAAGTATGTAGTAGAAGTATTGGAGTCTGCAGGCAGACAGGAGAACAGGAAGCTGATTTATTGGAGGCTGGGGACAGACAGGAGACTGGTAGCAGAGGTATAGAGGCTGCAGGCAGCCTGGAGACCAGGAATTAGGTAGTAGAGGTACAGGCAGACATTAGACCAGGTAGTGGAGGTAATGGCGGCTGCAGACAGACAGGTCTCAGAAACACTAAAAGCTTACTACCAAGACACAGGCAAACAATCACATTGGAGCACGTCAGGCCACCTGCAAAGCCCGACATGGTGCATAACAGAGTCCAGTGGACCAGGGTGAGGTGAGGAATGCCCTGATTGATGACAGGTATGTCACAACAACCATTTTTCCAGATTCGATTAGGCCAAAATCTTACGTCTCAACATTCAGTCCTTGTGAAGTGCAATGCTCTCAGTACCTAAATCTCCGTGAAGTCCTGGCCTGAGAGAAGTCCTGGCCTGAGTGAAGCCCTGGCCTGAGTGAAGCCCTGGCCTGAGTGAAGCCCTGGCCTGAGTGAAGCCCTGGCCTGAGTGAAGCCCTGGCCTGAGAGAAGCCCTGGCCTGAGAGAAGCCCTGGCCTGAGTGAAGCCCTGGCCTGAGTGAAGCCCTGGCCTGAGAGAAGCCCTGGCCTGAGAGAAGCCCTGGCCTGAGTGAAGCCCTGGCCTGAGTGAAGCCCTGGCCTGAGTGAAGCCCTGGCCTGAGAGAAGCCCTGGCCTGAGTGAAGCCCTGGCCTGAGTGAAGCCCTGGCCTGAGTGAAGCCCTGGCCTGAGTGAAGCCCTGGCCTGAGAGAAGCCCTGGCCTGAGAGAAGCCCTGGCCTGAGAGAAGCCCTGGCCTGAGTGAAGATGTCCATTTGACCTTAATTTTTTTTGAAAACCACAATAAAGTGATGCATGTTAGCGAACGGTAGATAAAGATTCATAGTAAATGGGAACTCGCGGAAAAACACATGGCCTGGTGACTAACAAACTAAAGAGACCACTTTGTGGTTTCCATCTTCACTCATTGCTAACTGGTGTTACACGATGGTAATTTCTTAGAATCCCACCGATGAGGCGAGACCACTGACAAATGGTTATTGTGGTAGGAAATTTATTGGGTAATTCAGTGTATTTGTTGACTACAAAATAATTACCTTCCGAGTTTTTCCAACATTTTGCCATCTGTATAAGCAATTAGTTAAAAAAATGACTACACTACGGTAGTATTCTTTGGAAATGTCATTTCTTAAGATGTAAAAACTACTGTACGTCCTGTATTGGGAGCATTGTTATATTTTCAGAAAGCTTACAAGGGAAAGGTGTAAGGGCTGGGTCAGGGTGAGCAGCACGGACTGGGTCAGGATGAGCAGCACGGACCGGGTCAGGGTGAGCAGTACGGGCGGCTAACGGTGAGCAGCACGAACCGGATCAGGGTGATCAGCACGGACTGGGTCAGGGTGAGCAGCACAAACTGGGTTAGGGTGAGCAGCACAGACTGGGTCAGGTTGACCAGCATGGACAGAATCAGGGTGAGCAGCACGGACTGGACTGGGTCAAGGTGAGCAGCACAGACTGGGTCAGGGTGAGCGTGAGCAGCATGTACCGGGTCAGGGTGAGCAGCACGGACCGGGTCAGGGTGAGCAGCACGGACCGGGTCAGGGTGAGCAGCACAGACCGGGTCAGGGTGAGCAGCACGGACCGGGTCAGGGTGAGCAGCACGGACCGGGTCAGGGTGAGCAGCACCGATCAGGTCAGGGTGAGCAGTACGGACCGGGTCAGGGTGAGCAGCACGGGCCGGGTCAGGGTAAGCAGCACGGGCCGGGTCAGGGTGAGCAGCACGGGCCGGGTCAGGGTGAGCAGCACGGACCGGGTCAGGGTGAGCAGCACGGACCGGGTCAGGGTGAGCATCACGGCCGGGTCAGGGTGAGCATCACGGGCCGGGTCAGGGTGAGCAGCACGGACCGGGTCAGGGTGAGCAGCACGGACTGGAGGACCGGTAGAGCTATGTATGCAGAATGGGTTGTGGATCAGCAGAGCGGAGGGGAGTAGTAGATGCAGCAAAGGTGAGTGTGCGGACAGCACCTTGAAACATAAGATTTGAGTATACACACAGGCACTTTGATGCAGTATACTTAAATATAAGTATGGGGAGGTACCAAGCGAACAGAAAACTCTGTGTCTCGGGAAGAGGGAGATGGTGACCCCTGTCCAAGCTTACTGCTGGTCCCTGGCTTCCTTCACCACCCTAGATAGGTTCCGCACTTATGCGCCAAGCTGGATTCCTGACCCTGACTGACCCTAAGTAGGCCATAGGTAGGAAGCGGATGAGATGAGCGCTTAGGGTACCTTCACACTTAGCGATGCAGCAGCGATCCGACCAGCGATCTGACCTGGTCAGGATCGCTGCTGCATCGCTACATGGTCGCTGGTGAGCTGTCAAACAGGCAGATCTCACCAGCGACCAGTGACCAGCCCCCAGCCAGCAGCGACGTGCAAGCGACGTTGCGCTTGCACGGAGCCGCCGTCTGGAAGCTGCGGAGTCTGGTAACTAAGGTAAACATCGGGTATGGTTACCCGATGTTTACATTAGTTACCAGTGTGAGCAGAGAGCAGGGAGCCGCGCACACTAAGCGCTGGCTCCTTGCTCTCCTAGCTACAGTACACATCGGGTTAATTAACCCGATGTGTAATGCAGCTACATGTGCAGAGAGCAGGGAGCCGCGCACACTGAGCGCTGGCTCCTTGCTCTCCTAGCTGCTGTACACATCGGGTTAATTAACCCGATGTGTACAGCAGCTACATGTGCAGAGAGCCGGAGCCGGCAGCACAGGCAGCGTGAGAGCTGCTGGTAACTAAGGTAAATATCGGGTAACCACCTTGGTTACCCGATGTTTATCTTGGATACAGCTTACCTCAGCTGTCAGACGCCGGCTCCTGCTCCCTGCTCGCTTCATTTGTCGCTCTCTTGCTGTCACACACAGCGATCTGTGTGTCACAGCAGGAGAGCGGCTTTGAAGAAAACGAACCAGGGCTGTGTGTAACGAGCAGCGATCTCGCAGCAGGGGCCAGATCGCTGCTCAGTGTCACACACAGCGAGATCGCTAATGAGGTCACTGCTGCGTCACAAAAAGCGTGACTCAGCAGCGATCTCGGCAGCGAGCTCGCTGTGTGTGAAGCACCCCTTAGTCAACCCCACTAAGCTCTAAAGAAGACACAGGGATAACAAACAAGGGAAAGTAAAGTAGTAACTTATCCCCAGATGAACTGCAAACAACAAGGTTTCTCAAAAAGTATAGAAGCCAACTGCTTGCACTTGTTAAGGGAATTAGACCTATCAGCAGCACAAAGTAAGGGGTAATGAGGGTATATAAAGACATCATGGGAAGTGCTGATGAAAAACAATTGAAAGTGTGAGGAACTCGGCAGGGTCCTAAAGGGAACAAGATGAAAAGCAGAGTTGATACATAGAAAACCAAAATACACCAATCAGGAATACTAGAAGGTCAGGCAGCAGTTTACGAAGCCGAACACTGTGACCTTCTATAGCCGGACACCACAAGATTAACTGTCACTTGTGACACACCCATGACAACAGCACTCTGAAGTAGACGAAAAGGCTGGTAGGTACCTTGATGCGGCAGATTTTAGGGTGTGGCAGGACCTTGAGTTAACAAAGATGAGTAGGCCACCTTGATGCAATGGAGCAGACGTTTGGACCACATCTTGAAATAACAGAAATAAGTAGGCTGTCACTTACTATAGTTAAGCTTGTGGACAGCATCTTGGAATAGCAGAGACAAGTAGGCCGGTAAAGTTGAGAGTGTGAGCAGCAACTAGGAATAGCAGAGCTGAGTTGGTAGTATTAGCTAGATGGTGGATATTTCTCAGGAGCAACTTAGTTGATAAGAGGGAATTTTGGCTAGACACCTCCTAGAAAGGACTTCCCAGAAGTATTCCAGTGGGCACTCCTCTCAAGTGGTGGTTTCAGGGCGGCAACCCCTTTTTGTAATGGGGATATTTATAGGCGAGAATAAAATAATGTTCACTTGTGACGCCACTTGCGGTGTTGCGGCTAAGTGTAGGGAGCAGACTGTCTCTACTAGGGCTGGTGGAATTGGCAGCTAGAATGGTAGACCCCCTGCAAGTAGGGTTTTGCCCCAGAGAGTGTATGGTGCAGTGGGCGTCGGAAGAAGGTAGTCCCCACAGGTGTTCAGTGTAACTGGTTTACTCACTGCTGGTAGGTGTTGACTGGTTGCCCGAGGCCGGCTGGTTTCGCCTCCAGGTCCTCTTCATCCCAGTGCCAGTTTGGTTCTCTGGTACCTTGTTCCCCTGCACCTGTCTCTGGTAAGTGGGTCCCCGTGGTATAGTACAACTGGGGGTCCCCGTCCGGTGGTTTGTCCACTTCTGTCCGCCTGACGGTAGTGTGAACCCTGTGGGGTTGGAGTCTCTGGTCCTGTCTCCGGTTCTCCCTTTGCTACTGAGACTTCGGAATCTTTAGGGTCAGCGAGGTCCTTGATGGTCCCCATGCTGAGCAGGTGTTAACAGGTCAGCTTGGATCTCTTTCCTGTCCTAGGGTCCTGTACCCCGTCAGTGCGTAGTTTTGGGAGTACTCCACCATACTCCACAAGCAACTACTTCTCCTGGGTATCAGGTCACCGTTAACCTGAGTCATAATGTCGCTTCGCTTTCACCTTCACTCCTCGCCTGTCTCACACTTGACTCACTACTCTCCACAGTTTGCCCCTCCCACCTGGTCAACTAGTGGACTGGATTGGCTCCACCTCTAGGCGGCCATCCATGGTCCCACCCTAGCTGGGTTCCATTATATGGGGGATTGTTGGGGAAAACTGGGATTACCTGGGTTTTTGTTGGTACCAGCACTGGGGTTCTGGGTCCCTAAGGGGGAAGGCCCTGCATCCTTGTGGGGATGCAGAACCTTGTAGCACCCTGACGGTTTCAGGGGTGCTACACATACACTGCGTCAGAATGTAAGCCGAAACGCATCAATTGTGACTGCTAGTTTTGGAAATAAAAGTTCCCAAAACTAAAGAATTCAATCTGACTCCTGGAAAGCACAACAGCACCATGCGTTACTACATGAATATTCAGGCATCAGGTAGCCGCCTGAGCTGGCCTTAAAAGGCTTTGTATGATGACATCAGAGGTGCTTACCAAATTCTACAGAAACCCGATGAGCACAAGTACAGAGGGAGCCAGCTATAAGGAAGTAATCAACATTAAAACTGATTGTACACTAAAGGTTTACAAAAACGTGGTAGTGGATGAATTTTTAAGTCGTCTGTTGTTTATCAGTTTTGAATTTGAATTTCATCAGTTATTTTTCAAGTATGAAAAAGAAAAAAACTGCCAATCCTCCCATTACAAAGATATTTATAGACAGCATTTGATATTTTGTGCTGTCGGTGATTTCCATGGTTCCATAGACTTTTAGGATTAATTTTGATCAAAAAATGACGTCTCTATGATTTATTTGTACACACATGGTCTGGAAAAAAAAAAACAAAGACATGTGAATAACCACAATGGCTACATGTTCCATCTGTAAAACAACATGAGGAGGACAAAGACAAGTGTGTCCTGCCTACAGTCAGGCATGGTGGTGGGAGTGTAATGGTTTGGGACTGCATGAAAGCTGTGACATACTGAAGCAGAGCAGGATCCCCTCCCTTCATATTACAACATAATGACCACAAACATCTCCAAGACAATCACTGCCTCGCTAAAGAAACTCAGGGTAAGTGTGCTGGACTAGCCGAGCGTCTCCAGTCCTAAACCCTATGGAGAATCTTTGGGGCCATCTCAAATAGAAGGTGGAGGAGCGCAAGGTCTCTAACGTCCACCAGCTCCATGATGTCGTCATGGAGGATGGAGGAGGATCCAGCTGCTCCTGTGAAGTTCTAGTGACCTCCATGCCCAAGAACATGACTGCCTGCTGTGAGCTCCAAGCAGCAACTGACATGAGCCGCATGCCCATCAATGACATCACACAGGTTAGCCGTGACCACAGCTGGAGTCCTCCACCTGTGACCGCAAATCACCTGAGTGATGTCACCCCTGATCACTTCAGTCGCTGCTTGGAGCTCACAATGTGCAGTCATGTTCTATGGTTTTCGCTGTCAGTTTCAGATGTAGGATTTTTTTTCTGCGGGTGCGTTTTTAGGGGACCAACATGCGCACATAGCCTTACACTGACGTTCAAGGATCATATTACATAATATTATCATTTAAAATTCGTATTTTTTTTTACTTTTGACAATTTTAATTAATTAGTTTTTTAAAATCCTTTTTTAAAAGGATGGAAGAAAAAATGTGCAAGTGTCCCCGATAGGTTGATGTAATATTCTGCGTATAATGCATAATTTATCACACTCTGATTACGGAGAACTCGATGGCGTCTTGTAATTGAACAATTTTAGATTTCATTCCAATGTCCCGACTTGCATTTAGAACCCGCAAATAAGCACTTATCTGTTTTTAGAGAAAATTACTATTTATCTTGCCAAGACTGCATTTTAATTTTTCTTTTCTTACGAAACTGTAAAAACTCAGTGCTAAGAGGAAAATCTGTAAGAAAAATAGGAATGCGCTGCAAACTACAAATAACAACGTATGTCAAGTATCAGGCTGTGATATATACAGCATACGCAGATAAATATTGAGGAGGGTGTGTCACAAAAGGAGCCATGGACACTTAAAGGGCACGTGTCACCAGAAAAAAAGTGTCCAGTTTGTGCTCTTAATTTATTCCTGCTGTTCCCCTGAGTATTCTGAGGGGTGTTTTTCGTAAATCTGCCATATGGTTCTAGAGATATGGGCATTTTTATTTGGTCCTAATTTTTATAATCTTTATCTCACACCAGGTACGGGGAAGTACCAAACGAATGGTGAAAGGGAGGGGAAGGGAAATCCTGTGTCTAGGGACCAAATCTACTGCTGGTTCCTGGGGTCCCTCACCACCCTAGATAGGTTCTGCACCTATTCTCCGAGCTGGATACCTGACCCTAGGTATTCCTAGTGCTGGTCCCTGGGTCTCTCACCACCCTAGATAAGTTCTGCACCTATTCGCCGAGCAGGATACCTGACTCTAGGTATCCCTAGTGCTGGTCCCTGGGTCTCTCACCACCCTAGATAGGTTCTGCACCTATTCTCCGAGCTGGATACCTGACCCTAGGTATCCCTACTGTTGGTCCCTGGGTCTCTCACCACCCTAGATAAGTTCTGCACCTATTCGCCAAGCAGGATACCTGACCCTAGGTATTCCTAGTGCGGTCCCTGGAGTCCCTCACCACCAAAAATAGGTTTAGCACCTGTGCGCCAAGCTGGATACCTGACCCTAGGTGTCCCTAGAACTGGACTCTGTGGTCTCTCACCACCCTAGATAGGTTCCTCACCTATGCGCCAAATCGGATATCTGACCCTAGATATCCCTAGTGCTGGGCCCTAAATAGGGAATGAGCTCTTCGTCAACCCCACTAACCACTAGAGAAGACACTAGGAGGAAAAAGCACTTATCCACAGATGACACCGGTAGAAGTTCAACAAAGTTTCAGCAATGATACCACAGAGGAGTACAAGGCACTTGCTTGCAACCAGAGCTTGAATGAACTGAATAATATCACCAGCACCAATCCAGGGAAGATTTAGGCACAAGGGGAATGCTGATAATCAGCAGCTAGATGGAAGGAGAGTTACATTGGGTCGTAAATGGGAAGCGATGAAAAACCATTAGGAAAGCAACCTAGTACAATCAATACTAACAGCAGGAAAAATAGAAAGTCAGAGAGCATGTTGTACAGCCAAACGCTGTGACCTTCTATGGTCAGAAACCTCATAACTACCTGTCACCTGTGACACTTCATCAAGGAGGGTGGCACCAACGGGATCCTCTGAGGTGTGTCTTTAGGCTGCTCTGCATAATTACCATGTGAGCCACACCTCCTTGGTAAGACCCATGAAAATGACCTATATGTCTATAACTTTGGGACCGTATGTCGGGTTTAAAAAATACTTGGGAGTAGCAGGAATAAAGTAAAAGTAAAACATGATTACTTTTGACTCAGTGGCAGATCCTCTTTAAGGCTTATACACAATAGATGAAAGTAGTTTGAATATGGCAATTTTGGCAACACTGGATAACCATCTAATGTATTTGGATTAGTGACGGGCGAGCAGTGCAGTGCTCGGTGCTCGAAATGATGAGTGATCACTACGATGCTCGGGTGCTCGTTACTGGAGTGGATGGGCTCAGTAACGAGTATAATGGAAGTCACCGATTGAGCAGTTCAGCTCTCCGCCCACATAGAGCCAGCCAGAAGCAGAGCATCTCGGGGGAGGGAGGGCTGTTTTTTTTGTTTTCTTTATTATACACACTACATCTGAAAACATTGTTTTTATACCCAGTGATAGCCATTCTGGCAGTCATATTGTTAATGTCTATATTCCTTGCCAGCAAGCAGGCTAATTTCCAGCTTAGATGATTCCGGTTTGGGACAACTCCCAGTCCCTTTAAATACCCTCTGCTACCAGCAGAGGGTGCCGGTTATTCTCTTTGCCATTTGGCTGCTGGTCTTGAGGTGGAAGGAGCTGCTGGAACCCTTTGGTAATGTTGATGGTGTGGCTGCAGTCTATTGTTGTGTTCCCCCTGTTTGTCTTCCTTCCCTGGTGTGTTGTTTCAGTGCAGTAGTGGGGCTAGTGTCCTTCACCTGCCCACTCCCTAGCCAGGGACTATTGTAGGGTCTTTTCAGGGCTTCAGGTGTGGAGGTCGCCTTAGCTATAGTTTGTTTGTTTAAACGTAATAAGAATATCTGTGTATGTAAATAATCAAAATATAGATGTAGTTGCATAATAATCTGTCTGTCTATGTAGCCATCGCATAGACCCATGATATAATTCTAAGCTGTATAGTCATGAAGGAGTTAACCAAAAGATAATGAAGCCAGAATGTGAAGCTGCAAAGTCTTATCAGTAGAGTTCGCACAGAAAGAATGTACAAGAAACAAACAATGTGCTGGGAGAAAATAGGGAGTGAAATACTCCTTACTCCCTTGTTCTAGCTTCAAGGTTAGAGATGCAAACTGTATAATTGGGTTTTTTTAATACACGAGCTCAGTGGATGACGCTGGCTGAAAGAGAGAACATGTCTGTGTTCATTGTCTTATACATTGATATATCGGCACTGATATACAGCTAATACGGCACCGTCTCTGCATATCCCGAACGAAGACTCCATTAGCAGTCTTCACCCAAATTCCTCCCTTAACACAGGTACCTGCTCAGGGACAGATGAGAAACCTGTATAAGGACTGGCTAGGAGTGCAGGGTACAGCGCCAGGTAAGTGAGGGAGGTGTCACTCTTCCCTCTCACTAGAGCTAGGGCTCACCGTTGTCCCCGATGTACCCCTTGTTTGTTTTGGTGTTACCCCTGTTTAATGTTTATTTGGCCTCATGCCGGACCTTTCCTAGTCCACACTGTGAAACATTCAGAGACTACAAGTAGCTCTCATTGGGGTGCCGGCTCCCATCATTCAGTGAATTGAGCCGATGCTTTGTGTTTGATGTTTCATGAATGGCCGAGCACCCCAATGCTCTATCAAGCCTTGCCGAGCACACTCGCTCATCATTATTGGTATCCTCTTTAAAGCAGGGAACATTGTGGGAAGGTAAAATGTAAAGAATTACCCCACCAATTTCTACAATGACTTTGCATATCCTACAGTTTTACAACCAGGAGCCATGCGATGGAGGGCAAGTGAGGCCATCACTTTTCATAAGGTCCCTGACGGTTTTAACAACTCGAAATCTGGAAGATAAGGATGACTGACTTCTGGGTTCTCATTTTAAGGGTAACGACTACACTGTCCATATAGCTGTTTCTAATTGAGGGGTCCATGTAATAAGATAAAATTGGGGCCGACATCATATACTTATCAGTACTGCACCATGTGAACAGCATTAAGACAGAGAGGTCTGGGTTTGGGTGTAATATGTGGGAGGTGCCCCCATGATATAACCATGCAATGTTTTACATATTTACTGTTGAATATTTTAATGTATATATTGATATTTAAGTGCTTTAGAGAAGAATAGGTTCTGGATGGAGCAGACAGGACTGTTTATCAGGTTACCAAATGCTGCCATCTAGTGGTCAGGTTAGCCGGCGGTAAAGTGAGTTCTAGAAAATGTTATGGTTAAAGGCGTAAAACGGAGGAGTGACAGATGACAGGGTGTATGGTTAGGAGAGGGAGCTCCGGATGAGGATAGTCGAGAAGTAGGTTCAAAGGGAGAAGACATGGACTCGATGCTAGGGCCAGTCAGGGAAGACCGAGGTAACCTGGAAGGTCCGAAGCCTACGGCTCACCCCGGCGGGCTTAGAGAGTCGTCCAGCTAGAGAAGCCGTCGGGGCCCAGAAGTGGACGAAGGTGTGCAGCGTTAGGTAGAACGAGGCACAGACTCTGGAGTATTGAGGACGAGATATGAAATAGTGGGGGACAGAATGAAGAGTGGTACCCCACAGAGAGAGAAAGGAAGGCCATATGTGAGAGTGTTGAGACTTCCATAATTAGATCTGCGGCCGGTCCATGAAACTTGGGTACTTGAAGCCTTTGTAAGTATCGATTGGAACGGTGTCAACCGTGGACACCTACTCTGTAACTTGTATAGATGGATTATAAGTCTTGTTGACTTCCCATATTCTGAGTTCTGCCTAACCATTCATTCATTTCTTCATTGTTCCCCTAGATACACTGAGCCCAGATTCTCTATCTGCTCTTTTGTCTCGGCCCTAATAAGGTATATTTTGTATAGCATGCAGAATGGACGTTTTCGATAACAAGTAATACAAAGGGCAGCAAGGTGAGTATATTATAGGACAGGGGTAAGCTACTTTTTGTTTTCTCCAGCCTAAAATATTGTCTTGGTGCAACACAGAAATCCCTCACCCTTCCCGTATTGTAAAAATGTCACACTTGGTACGGGAAAGTACCCAGCAAACAGCAAAAGGGAAGGGAGACCCTGGGTCTAGGGAAGGGGGAGATGATGAACCCTGACCAAACCTACTGCTGGCCCCTGGGGTCCCTCACCGCCTTAGATAGGTTCTGCACCTAAGCGCCGAGCTGGATCCCTGGCCCTAGGCTGACCCTGATCTGACCCTATGTAAGGAATGGGTGGGATGAGCTCTTCGTCAACCCCAATAAGAGCTAAAGGGCACACAGTGATAACAAACAAGGGAAAATAACAAACAACTTATCTTCAAGAAGAGAGGGGAGGGAAAGCAACACACAAAAAAGTTAGTCCAGATGAATGCAAGCTGACTGCTTGCACTCAGGATCTGTAGGGAGTTAGAGCGATCACCGGTACATACAAGAAGGGAATGAGAGTATTTAAGGACACAAAGGGAAGTGCTGATGAACAACTGAAAGGGAGATGAACTCTGCAGGGTCCTAAAGGGAAAGGGATGAAAAAAAGATGGTAAGATACCATATACACCATGCAGGAATAATAGAAGGTCAGGGAGCAGTTTGTGCAGCCAAACGCTGCGACCTTCTATAGCCAGACACCACAGGACTGTCTGTCACCTGTGACATACCCGTGACAATAACACCTTCAGCTCATGGAACAGTCCAACTAAAATTGAGAATGATGATAAGAATCTAACATAAGTTAATTAATCAAGATTTTCAAATCCAATCAGTGAGATCTTAATGTCACGTTCGTCTCTTTGCATGTAGAGACCAGTGACAGCCTTTGGACTAGAGCCTCTCATCAGGCTCTCTACATTTAAATGGGTTTCATTTCTCTTGGCACTGAAGTGATGAAGTGTGTTAAGTGGTTAACACACTTCAGCTTTAAATAGTGGTGTATCCCAGCATTCCCTGCTGAAGATACAAAGTCATTTGTGTCCAGGCCGCCTTTGGGAACGGTCCTGCAAGTCAAGTTCCTGTGCTCAGGCTATATCCTATCCTTTTGTTTGTTAATTTTCCCTCTGTTTGTCTTTACTTCCATGGCGTCTTAGTTCAGCAGCGAGGTCTAGTGAACCCCACCTGCCGCTCACTAGTCAGGCCTTCTATAGGGTCTTCCGACGGTCCCAGGTTCCTGTTCGGCGACAGTTGTGGAGACTGTATAGGGACTGGTGAGGAGAGAAGGGACAGTTGCAGGTGAGGTTAGGAGGTGTCCACCTACCGCTCTCATTTGTTCCAGGGCCTCCCGTTATTTTTGTGTATCCCTGGTGCCCCCCTTTTTGCGTGTTTTTTGTTGTGCTTCAGACATACGTAGGTCTGAGTGCATCTCACCATACTTGTTACACCCGGCGTACGTGACACCTAATTGCCTAACTGGGCAATCATAGTTCCAGTCCAAGGCCAATACCTTGAGTGCCATCTTTTTAAAAGTTTTGGGATGCTGAATCACTGGAAGTTTGATATGCAGTTGGGGATTTAGTGTTTGCCCTACCTTGATCCAGTGTTCCCTTTAGTAATCCATGGTAGGCAGCATAAAGAAGTGTGAACTTACTCTGCCAGGATTCGAATACTGACATCCTGTGATTACTTGGCCCCACTGGAAAGTCTCCATGTTGCATGAAGCCTAGTCACTATGTGTCACAACTCATCATGACATGCATCGCAACGCCATGATGCCACATGAACCTAATCATTGCAAGATGTGCACACCCAACACCCTTCCAATCCTGTTCCGAAGTTTGCGTTGTTTCCCTCTGGACTATGTTCACGCAACTCCATTGTTAATAGGTCAACGTTGCATGAGGCCTAGTCACTATGTGTCACAACTCATCATGACATGCATCGCAACGCCATGATGCTACATGAGCCTAATCACTGCAAGATGTGCACACCCAACACCCCACCAATCTTGTTCTGAAGTTTGCGTTGTTTCCCTCTGGTCTCTGTTCACGCAACTCCATTGTTAATAGGTCAACGTTGCAGGAGGCCTAGTCACTATGTGTCACAACTCATCATGACATGCATCGCAACGCCATGATGCCACATGAACCTAATCATTGCAAGATGTGCACACCCAACACCCCTCCAATCCTGTTCCGAAGTTTGCGTTGTTTCCCTCTGGACTATGTTCACGCAACTCCATTGTTAATAGGTCAACGTTGCATGAGGCCTAGTCACTATGTGTCACAACTCATCATGACATGCATCGCAACGCCATGATGCCACATGATCCTAATCATTGCAAGATGTGCACACCCAACACCCCTCCAATCCTGTTCCGAAGTTTGCGTTGTTTCCCTCTGGACTATGTTCACGCAACTCCATTGTTAATAGGTCAACGTTGCATGAGGCCTTGTAACTATGTGTCACAACTCATCATGACATGCATCGCAACGCCATGATGCTACATGAGCCTAATCATTGCAAGATGTGCACACCCAACACCCCACCAATCTTGTTCTGAAGTTTGCGTTGTTTCCCTCTGGTCTCTGTTCACGCAGCTCCATTGTTAATAGGTCAACGTTGCATGAGGCCTAGTCACTATGTGTCACAACTCATCATGACATGCATCGCAACGCCATGATGCCACATGAGCCTAATTAATGCAAGATGTTCACAGGATGATGAGAGTTGAGTGTCGGTGAGGACGTTTTCGCTACACTAGATAGTGCTAATCCTGTACTGAAGTTTGTCTGTTCCCCTCCAGTGTCTGTTCACGCAACTCCATTGTTAATGGGTCAACGTTGCAGGAAGCCTAGACACTATGTGTCATAACTCATCATGACATGCATCGCAACGTCATGATGCCACATGAGCCTAATCATTGCAAGATGTGCACACCCAACACCCCGGCAATCCTGTTCTGAAGTTTGTGTTGTTCCCCTCTGGTCTCTGTTTACGCAACTCCATTATTAATGGGTCAACGCTGCATATGAGGCCTAGTCACTATGTGTCACAACTCATCATGACATGCATAGCAACGCCATGATGCCACATGAGCCTAATTAATGCAAGATGTTCACAGGATGATGAGAGTTGAGTGTTGGTGAGGAAGTTTTCACTACTCTGGGATAGGGCTAATCTTGCTCATTTCTATCGAAAATAAGTCTGAGAGTCTTCTTCAGGTGTGCACACTGCATTGATGAAGCATGCGAAGAGCCACTGCTTCCAATCTCACATCTGCTGGGGAAGAAGTAGCATTGCAGTCATAACCCAATGGAGCACTGTTGGCATGAAAGAACAAGTATTACTCTTGCTCGGGAGCCTGTGCTTACTCATGTGTTTCGCCACAGTTAATGTCAAGAGTTTGTAAAGATTCCCATTCATCTTCCTCTGAATACTATAGCTTGTTATGCTCCTTTTGTTTGTAAATCATAAGAAAACTAATAAAATTTCTGTAAAATCAGACCAGAATGCTTTTCAATTTCTGAGCTGGGAAAAGTTTCATAGTTCCGCATACCTCCCCGTGTGTAACCTTCCACTTGGGACCAGTTTCCTTCCTTCCTAAACTCACAATGAGGACAAGATCGGTGATGCCCTTTCATCAACTCCAGACAAAATAAAAAACAGTGCCAAGAAATCCATAAATTTATTACGTGTTTTCAGTTTGAGCACATTACTCACTTTTAGCCTCTTTTAGGAGTTTTATGTTTCAGGGAGTTTATCAGAATTTTATGAAAAATTGGTAAAAATCCAAATTTCTTTCTCCAGGATTCAGTGGAAGCTGATGAGAAGGTCTATAAGCTTCCATACATCTTAGACCTAAATTCGGCCAAGCTCACCGCTATTGTTGGGATCAGCCGATATTTTAATCAGATGAAGTCAAGTGAGAGAAGGATCCATCCTGTTGAATTTCGGTGGCCGATCCATTTCTTCTCTGGGAAATAAGCAGCTACCAGAGGAGTTTCGTAATGGCTCTTTCATGGAGAGCACACGAGGGCTTGGACAACCAAAGCATGGGGACGTCAGTTGAGATAGTTCGTCCGATAGCTGTCTAACTGGTTGGAGGCCTTTACCAATGGATACAGCCCTCGGCCATATATGTACTATATACGAGAGCTTCGTAAAGGAGTCAAAATTAGATTCGTAGGCTTAATAAATTGAAGCCGGATGTCCTACCCCAAGAATTTTTTTTTCCAGACACCACTTAAAATAGTTTAAAATAAGAAGTAATAACTCCCTTACGAACACCCTGCCAATCCTGTTCCGAAGTTTGTGTTATTCCACTCCGGTCTCTCTTCACCCAATTCCAATATTAATGGGTCAACTTGACGTGACGTGACAAGATTGGTGAGCTGGGTATCATCGTTATGTCGCTGTTGTGTTTGTATGTATGTAATCTGACAGCAGCATGATGTAGTGTGACGGAACGAACTAGTGGAGAGTTCAGCGTGAGCCAAAACACACAACAACAGGGGCTACACCATGACAAATAAGAGGTACACCGGAGACACTTTAACAACGGAGGGCCTTAGGACTAATGAGAGGGATGATGGAACACCTCCTCCAGTTCCCTGTCACTGTACCCTGCATGCCTAGCTAGTCCCTATACAAGTTCCTCACCTGTCACCTAGCAGAGACCTGAAGCCCTGTGAAGACCCTACAATAGTCCTGGTTAAGGAGTGGGTAGGTAAGGATCGCTAGTCCCACCGCTGCTCTGAAACAACACACAAGGAAAGGAAGACAGACCGGGGGAGGGGGCATAACAACAGACTGCTGCAGTCAGACCCAAGACTGCAGACAACGAAGCAACTTCAAAAGAGAGTTTTCAGCAGCTTCCAGGATCCAAATGGCAAAGAGAATAACTGGCACCCTCTGCTTGTAGCAGAGAGTATCCAAGACCAGGATCCAAATGGCAAAGAGAATGACCGGCACTCTCTGCTGGTAGCAGAGAGTATCCAAGACCAGGATCCAAATGGCAAAGAGAATAACCGGCACCCTCTGCTGGTAGCAGAGAGTATCCAAGACCAGGATCCAAATGGCAAAGAGAATAACCGGCACCCTCTGCTGGTAGCAGAGAGTATCCAAGACCAGCATCCAAATGCTAAAGAGAATAACCGGCACCCTCTGCTGGTAGCAGAGAGTATCCAAGACCAGCATCCAAATGGAAAGAGAATAACTGGCACCCTCTGCTTGTAGCAGAGAGTATCCAAGACCAGGATCCAAATGGCAAAGAGAATGACCGGCACTCTCTGCTGGTAGCAGAGAGTATCCAAGACCAGGATCCAAATGGCAAAGAGAATAACCGGCACCCTCTGCTGGTAGCAGAGAGTATCCAAGACCAGGATCCAAATGGCAAAGAGAATAACCGGCACCCTCTGCTGGTAGCAGAGAGTATCCAAGACCAGCATCCAAATGCTAAAGAGAATAACCGGCACCCTCTGCTGGTAGCAGAGAGTATCCAAGACCAGCATCCAAATGGAAAGAGAATAACCGGCACCCTCTGCTGGTAGCAGAGAGTATCCAAGACCAGGATCCAAATGGCAAAGAGAATAACCGGCATCCTCTGCTGGTAGCAGAGAGTATCCAAGACCAGCATCCAAATGGAAAGAGAATAACCGGCATCCTCTGCTGGTAGCAGAGGGTATATCAAGGAACTGGTAGTGGTCCCAAACCGGAAACACCTGAGCTGGTAATTAGCTTGCTTGCTGGCAAGAAATACTGACATTAACCCTACAACTACCAAAAGAAAGGAAAACACGTTTAATATTGAGAGTCAAGAATGGAAATGACTCTCAAGTCCTGAAACTGTCACTAGTCTCATAATGCAGAGAGACAGCCGTGACAAGTAGGGACTGAAAACCTGATTCCAGCGATGTGTCATTTAGTTTACTGAGTGTAGAGGTTGTGATAGAATCACAGTTTTCTCTGCTGTAGATCTCGCAGAGCTCGGAATGCTGAGCTGTGTATAATTTTACATTGACTGAGAGCTGCTAATCAGTGATGGCGACGTAGTTGGACTAGAAGGCACGAGACACCTAGTTCTGAAGTGATAATTCTGCTGCTAAAACACTGATTTTATGGAAACAGCAAAACACAGTCTAGTAAGTAACATCGCTGGAATCAGGATTTCAGCCTCTACATCATGCTGGTCTCGGATTACATACAGTTAGGTCCAGAAATATTTGGACAGTGACACAATTTTGGCGAGTTGGGCTCTGCATGCCACCACATTGGATTTGAAATGAAACCTCTACAACAGAATTCAAGTGCAGATTGTAACGTTTAATTTGAAGGTTTGAACAAAAATATCTGATAGAAATTGTAGGAATTGTCACATTTCTTTACAAACACTCCACATTTTAGGAGGTCAAAAGTAATTGGACAAATAAACCAAACCCAAACAAAATATTTTTATTTTCAATATTTTGTTGCGAATCCTTTGGAGGCAATCACTGCCTTAAGTCTGGAACCCATGGACATCACCAAATGCTGGGTTTCCTCCTTCTTAATGCTTTGCCAGGCCTTTACAGCCGCAGCCTTCAGGTCTTGCTTGTTTGTGGGTCTTTCCGTCTTAAGTCTGGATTTGAGCAAGTGAAATGCATGCTCAATTGGGTTAAGATCTGGTGATTGACTTGGCCATTGCAGAATGTTCCACTTTTTTGCACTCATGAACTCCTGGGTAGCTTTGGCTGTATGCTTGGGGTCATTGTCCATCTGTACTATGAAGCGCCGTCCGATCAACTTTGCGGCATTTGGCTGAATCTGGGCTGAAAGTATATCCCGGTACACTTCAGAATTCATCCGGCTACTCTTGTCTGCTGTTATGTCATCAATAAACACAAGTGACCCAGTGCCATTGAAAGCCATGCATGCCCATGCCATCACGTTGCCTCCACCATGTTTTACAGAGGATGTGGTGTGCCTTGGATCATGTGCCGTTCCCTTTCTTCTCCAAACTTTTTTCTTCCCATCATTCTGGTACAGGTTGATCTTTGTCTCATCTGTCCATAGAATACTTTTCCAGAGCTGAGCTGGCTTCATGAGGTGTTTTTCAGCAAATGTAACTCTGGCCTGTCTATTTTTGGAATTGATGAATGGTTTGCATCTAGATGTGAACCCTTTGTATTTACTTTCATGGAGTCTTCTCTTTACTGTTGACTTAGAGACAGATACACCTACTTCACTGAGAGTGTTCTGGACTTCAGTTGATGTTGTGAATGGGTTCTTCTTCACCAAAGAAAGTATGCGGCGATCATCCACCACTGTTGTCATCCGTGGACGCCCAGGCCTTTTTGAGTTCCCAAGCTCACCAGTCAATTCCTTTTTTCTCAGAATGTACCCGACTGTTGATTTTGCTACTCCAAGCATGTCTGCTATCTCTCTGATGGATTTTTTCTTTTTTTTCAGCCTCAGGATGTTCTGCTTTACCTCAATTGAGAGTTCCTTAGACCGCATGTTGTCTGGTCACAGCAACAGCTTCCAAATGCAAAACCACACACCTGTAATCAACCCCAGACCTTTTAACTACTTCATTGATTACAGGTTAACGAGGGAGACACCTTCAGAGTTAATTGCAGCCCTTAGAGTCCCTTGTCCAATTACTTTTGGTCCCTTGAAAAAGAGGAGGCTATGCATTACAGAGCTATGATTCCTAAACCCTTTCTCCGATTTGGATGTGAAAACTCTCATATTGCAGCTGGGAGTGTGCACTTTCAGCCCATATTATATATAGAATTGTATTTCTGAACATGATTTTGTAAACAGCTAAAATAACAAAACTTGTGTCACTGTCCAAATATTTCTGGACCTAACTGTAGTAAAAATGTACTGACAGACTCAACCATTGAAGAACGTACCAATACATTGATGGAATATCAGGCTGCCCCAACGTCATGCTGAACTATTGTCGCCCCCCACCATAGTAAATTATTCTGATGGGCTCCTAATACTGGATCGCGGACCACCAGTTGGCCAGTCTGACCTCATGCTACCCCAAAAGAATAAAAGTACCAAGCTGAAATATTTTGCATTTGCTCCTTATATAGATACATGCACACAAATAAAATCCCCAGACCTTTAAAGGTTACAGAACTTTTTGACTTTAGTTTCTGAGCCTTTTCCCTTGAGCCCCTTTGGCTCTTAATTCTGGACCCGGCCCACCGGTGGGCCAGTCTGACCTCATGCTACCCCAAAAGAATAAAAGTACCAAACTGAAACATTTTGCATTTGTTTCATATTGATACATGCACACAAAATGAACAGACCTTTAAAGGTTACAGAACCTTTTGACTTTAGTTTCTGAGCCTTTACCCTTGAGCCCCTTTGTAGTCATTTTTTTATTTCATAAAGCAGAGCTCCTTGTCCTGGTTTAGGTGTGAAAATGAAGAGGTAACGTGTCCCAATGGTACAAATGAGCATTAATTCTCAAAAGAATGGACTTTATAATTAATATTTTAGTGGGGGTTTTTGTGAAGCCTGGACTCAGTTTTGCCAGAGGGCCAGAATACAGATTGAGGTGTTACAAAAGAGGCTTTAGAAGCCAGTGCAGCAACACGATCACCAAAGACACAGACTGTGCTGGGAACGTGTCCAGAGCCACGAGCGAAACGGAGGAAAAGAGGCCAGAATATCTGATGTATCCCAGGACCCGGAGGCGTTGGCTCTGCTACGTGACAAGAGAAACGTATGAAAAGGACGACTAAGGGAGGATCAAAACCGAAACTATGGTGGTTTTTGTTTAAACACCAAATCACAGTATTCTAAAATGAGTATAAGGCTATGTTCACGTTTGCATTTTTGCAGCTTTTTTTTTCCCAGATTTCAGATATCTCATGCACACTTTTGTTTTTTTTCTTTGTTTTTTTTTAGCATTTTTTCACCCATGAGCTGAAAAAGTGCAACATGTGAACATAGTCTGTGGCTTTTCAGTGGTCCCATCGGGGCTTCTGTCCGAACCCATTCCAAAATGGTTTTTGGACGCATGTGTCCCGAACGCACCCCGCCCCAGAAGCGGTCGGACCGCTCGGATCCGGACGTCGCTACTTGTGGCTCGAGGGTCTCCGGACCCACCCGGGGGCTTGGGGTCGCGCCGAAACGAGATGGGGGATTATTTACAGGGAATTTAGGTAGTTTGTGACGCCACCCGTGGTGTGCAGTTATAGGGAGTACCGCCGCTGCCGTTGGGAGTACCTGGGGTGATGGAGTGGGGCAGCCAGATGACTTTACCCTCAATGGGTAGGGGAAGGCCCCGGGACTCTGGACGGTAGTTTGGGGTGCAGGGGGAGCGCAGGCTCGCTGGTTGCAGGGGTTAATCAGGTACTCACTCAGAAGAAAGCAGACGCTGACACCGTACTAAACCAAGTCTCTGGGTGCCGCTGCCCTCTTGGGGAGCTCGTCCCGTCCCCTGCAGCACTGCCTGGTGGTCTGTGGCCTGCCTCCGGGCACAGTAATTTTAGAGTGTCTAGGTGGCCCATCAGCTTGGAGCTTTCCGGGCCTCGCTCCCAACTAGGAGTAGCAGAGGAGCTTGCTCTCAGGAGCTCACGCTTGGGATTTCAGTGGGCTGCTTTGCTTGGAAAGCCCTATCCCCCTTGTTACACTAGTGCCCCCGATCTCTGAGCTTTATGTGAACAGTCCATAAAGGCCCCGTCCTCCGCAGCTTAATTACCAGGTTGCTTGAAGCTTCTCTCCGACCTTGAGTCCATGTACCCCGACGTGCCTTCGGTCTCAGCTCGGCTATTGAACTGCGGCTGCTGGCTATCCGCCAAGACTAGCCAAGAACCCAGTCCCAATCTCCCGCGACCGGGTCTCCGACTCCTCCGGGTCCAGACCACCGTCTGCGACCTAGTTTTCCTCTCCCCTGGGAGCTCCAACTCCCAGCTTCCTCGAGTTCCTCACAGCTCGAGGGCTACCACTGAACTCACTTGTCACCTCCCACCTCCCTGCCTGACCCCTAGGTGGGCGGCCTTATTCCAGCTTAGCAGCCCACTGGTGTGCTTGACAAGGTGCGAGGTGTCACTAGGATTTGTGTATGCTGATGGAGGCAGTACTGCAAGATGGGTACCCAGAACCATGGGGGGTTGAGCCCTGCACTGGAGATAAAGAGCGTGCAGTACCCTGTGACGACCTGACTAGTCCAGGGGCGTCACACATGCGCCGATGGGGCCACTGACTATAATGGTGCAGATGGAGTCACTGTGTGCTCTGTCGTGTCCCATTTTTTAAGTATACGCTTACTGGAGGTAGTTGGGTGTCCGCCTCCAATAGGAGAGCTAAAATTGACAGGAAAAAACGCCCCGAAAATGTACATGCGGCTCATTTTTTCTCTGCACCAAATCTGCACGGAAAAAAGTAACATGCGCATAGCACTCCAGAAACTTCATAGAACTTGCTGTCTTTAGGGTTTTGGTGCAGATTGCTCAAAAAATGCATCAAAATTTGCGTAAAAAAAATACATAGCCTTAAAGTGACTCTCCATCTTGGGAATTAAATACATTTCTGATGAATATTCACCGCACCTGGTGTCCTCCGTTTACCTTCTGCTACCTCCTCCGCTCAGATCGGCGCTCTGCTCCTCCTGATACCAAAATGGCCACCAGAGTGTATAGGGAATCAATCTGATTTCCCAGGGTAGCGCATTCCAGTAAACTTGTGCAGCATGAGAAAAGTCTTGTAGAGAAAAAAAGCCTTGGAGATTGTTGGCAGAATGTTGAGGGTGGACTTCATAATAGGCAGAGATGTATGGAGGTGCCGCGATGTGGACAGCTTTATGGGGGAGAGTATTACGTTTACATTGCATGTTAAAGTAAGAGGTTGACGAAGGAGTCAAAGATGGCCAGTCAAATTCTTGGGACCATGAAAAATACATTTTAAGTGTTTTTTTTTTAATTTTACACAATTTTAATTGGAATTACTTCGGCCTTGTTGATGTAATGAACAAATTTGACATTTTTTTTCTTTGGGCCCCATAAAGACTCATTTGTTCTCTTCGCTGTTGGGACTTTACGAGAAGCGCGGAGTCAGTGAGTGGTATAATAGAACCGTCTGAGAGGATTTGACGGCAGGAGATGGAGCGGGTGCCCCTCTTGACGATGCCGGATTCCTGTCACATCTGTGGCCGTCTGCCTTTTATGCTCCTTTTTTTTTTCACGTATTTCAAGACGGTTAGTGACTTGGGTATCAATTATGCCAGACAATTAGACTAATTACTACCAGACGCTGCGTCTAGAGTCTGAAGCAAGTTTTCACCAGCAAAGGAGGGGAAAGTCACACATTTTAAAGTGCACTAAAATGCGGTGAAGCTATTTAAAGGGAACATACACTCCCCGAAATAATACTTCACATAGTTGGAAAAAAAGGACAAACAGTGCCATTTGTTGTGAGAAAAGCATCCATGTAGTATCTGCCATTACTACCTCTTGCAGTCGGGTATTCTACAGTCTGACTGCTCTAACTGTAAAGAATCCTTTCCAATTTAGTTGTCGAAATGGCCTTTCCTTTACAAGTGAAGAACCTTTTGTCCTTCGCAAGGTCCTTGGAATTGATAAAGTGGCACATGGCCGATTTCCAACTCATACCAATGGTCTGTACTACTTTGCTCCATTATACCAAGCAAAATGATGCATGAAATGTAAAGACAGATCTGGCACCAGTCCGGAACTTTGACAAGCAGATAGAGCTTATTTTTCTAAGACAGGCCCACGACAGCAATATACTCCATATCCTCGGCATTCCCAGCCGCATCTTCCGTATACTCGGCGTTCCCAGCCACGTTCTCCATATACTCAGCGTTCCCAGCCACGTTCTCCATATACTCAGCGTTCCCAGGCACGTCCTCCATATACTCGGTGTTCCCAGCCACATCCTCCATATACACAGTGTTCCCAGGCACGTTCTCCATATACTCAGCGTTCCCAGCCACGTCCTCCATATACTCAGCGTTCCCAGCCACGTCCTCCATATACACAGCGTTCCCAGGCACGTTCTCCATATACTCAGCGTTCCCAGCCACGTTCTCCATATACTCAGCGTTCCCAGCCACATCCTCCATATACACAGCGTTCCCAGGCACGTTCTCCATATACTCAGCGTTCCCAGCCACGTTCTCCATATACTCAGCGTTCCCAGCCACATCCTCCATATACACAGCGTTCCCAGGCACGTTCTCCATATACTTAGCGTTCCCAGCCACGTTCTCCATATACTCAGCGTTCCCAGCCACGTCCTCCATATACTCAGCGTTCCCAGCCACGTCCTCCATATACTCGGTGTTCCCAGCCACATCCTCCATATACTCAGCGTTCCCAGTCACGTCCTCCATATACTTAGCGTTCCCAGCCACGTTCTCCATATACTCAGCGTTCCCAGCCACGTCCTCCATATACTCAGCGTTCCCAGCCACGTCCTCCATATACTTAGCGTTCCCAGCCACGTCCTCCATATACTTAGCGTTCCCAGCCACGTCCTCCATATACTCAGCGTTCCCAGCCACATCCTCCATATACTTAGCGTTCCCAGCCACGTCCTCCATATACTTAGCGTCCCCAGTCACGTCCTCATATACTTAGCGTTCCCAGCCACGTCCTCTATATACTCAGTGTTCCCAGCCACGTCCTCCATATACTCGGCCCTCCCAGACACATCCTCCATATACTCAGCGTACACACACATATTATGCTCACCTTACCTTCCGTTCCCTCGCCAGCCACCTGGAACTTGCAGTTCGCCGGTACAGGATGTGCATCTGGTAACCATCGCGACCGATGCCGGAACTTCCGCTCCCAGCGCGCTGACTTCAAAGGCAGGAGACGCTTACCTCTGATTGGCCAGCGTGCTGTCTTTGAGTAGCGGCTGATAGGGGAAGTTTCTCCCTCGTTGCGATGCTTGCCGATACTCATCCTGTAGCGGCGAACTCCAAGAATCGGGAGGTTGGCGATGGAACGGAAGGTACACATATTATGCTCACTTTACCTTCCGTTCCATCGCTGGCCTCATGGTTCTTGTAGTTCGCCGCTACAGGATGTGTATCCAGTAACAATCGCAACGAGGGAGGAACTTCCCCTGTCAGCCGCTACTCAAAGGCAGCGCGCTGGCCAATCAGAGGTAAGCGGCTCCTGCCTTTGACATCAGCGCGCTGGGAGCAGAAGTTCCTCCCTCGTCGCGATGGTTACCCTATACACATCCTGTACCGGCAAACTGCAAGTTCCAGGAGGCCGGCGAGGGAATGGAAGGTAAGGTGAGCATAATATGTCTGTTTGTACGTGTGTGGAATGGCACAATAGGGGACCAGGATGGGACATTTAACTAGTTGTGGAACGAATTGTCTGCATTGCAATGATTTCCTATGGGAAATCTTGCTTTACTGAACGAGTAACTTGGTTAACAAGCACAGTCCCAGAACGGATTGTTCTCGTTAACCAAGGATCCACTGTATTTCTATTTTTTTTCTCATTTCTTTCTAGTAGTTTTATGGGAACAAATGAATGTCTCTTTCCTTCACCTACAAAGAGATGCAATATCTATCTATGTATCTATCTATCTATCTATCCCTCTATCTATCTATTTATGTATCTATCTATCCCTCTATCTATCTATCTATCCCTCTATCTATCTATCCCTCTATCTATCTATTATCTATCCCTCTATCTATCTATCTATCCCTCTATCTATCTATCCCTCTATCTATCTATCTATTTATGTATCTATCTATCCCTCTATCTATCTATCTATCTATTTATGTATCTATCTATCCCTCTATCTATCTATTTATGTATCTATCTATCCCTCTATCTATCTATCCCTCTATCTATCCCTCTATCTATCTATCTATCTATCCCTCTATCTATCTATCTATCTATTTATGTATCTATCTATCCCTCTATCTATCCCTCTATCTATCTATCTATCTATCTATCTATCTATCTATCCCTCTATCTATCTATCTATCTATCTATCCCTCTATCTATCTATCTATCCCTCTATCTATCTATCTATCTATCTATTTATGTATCTATCTATCCCTCTATCTATCTATCTATTTATGTATCTATCTATCCCTCTATCTATCTATCTATTTATGTATCTATCTATCCCTCTATCTATCTATCTATTTATGTATCTATCTATCCCTCTATCTATCTATCCCTCTATCTATCTATCTATCCCTCTATCTATCTATCCATCCCTCTATCTATCTATCTATCTATCTATCTATCCCTCTATCTATCCCTCTATCTATCTATCCCTCTATCTATCTATCCATCCCTCTATCTATCTATCTATCCCTCTATCTATCTATCTATCTATCTATCCCTCTATCTATCTATCCATCCCTCTATCTATCTATCCCTCTATCTATCTATCCCTCTATCTATCTATCCATCCCGCTATCTATCTATCTATCTATCTATCTATCTATCCCTCTATCTATCTATCCATCCCTCTATCTATCTATCCCTCTATCTATCTATCCCTCTATCTATCCCTCTATCTATCTATCTATCTATCCATCCCTCTATCTATCTATCCATCTATCTATCTATCTATCTATCCCTCTATCTATCTATCTATCTATCCCTCTATCTATCCCTCTATCTATCTATCTATCTATCCATCTATCCCTCTATCTATCTATCCCTCTATCTATCTATCTATCCCTCTATCTATCTATCTATCTATCCCTCTATCTATCTATCTATCTATCCCTCTATCTATCCCTCTATCTATCTATCTATCTATCCATCTATCCCTCTATCTATCTATCCCTCTATCTATCTATCTATCCATCTATCTATCTATCTATCTATCCCTCTATCTATCTATCTATCTATCCCTCTATCTATCCCTCTATCTATCTATCTATCTATCCATCTATCCCTCTATCTATCTATCCCTCTATCTATCTATCTATCCCTCTATCTATCTATCCCTCTATCTATCCATCTATCTATCTATCCCTCTATCTATCGATCTATCTATCCCTCTATCTATCTATCTATCTATCTATCTATGTATCTATCTATCTATCTATCCCTCTATCTATCTATTTATGTATCTATCTATCCCTCTATCTATCTATCTATCTATCTATCTATCCCTCTATCGATCTATCTATCCCTCTATCTATCCCTCTATCTATCCCTCTATCTATCTATCTATCTATCTATCTATCTATCCCTCTATCCCTCTATCTATCTATCTATCTATCTATCTATCTATCTATCCCTCTATCTATCCCTCTATCCCTCTATCTATCTATCTATCTATCTATCCCTCTATCCATCTATCCCTCTATCTATCCCTCTATCTATCTATCTATCTATCTATCTATCTATCTATCTATCCCTCTATCTATCTATCCCTCTATCTATCTATGTATCTATCTATCCCTCTATCTATCATGTATATATCTATCCATCCATCCATCTTTGTAGCTGAATAATCAGTGGTAGAGCTGCTGGCTATGGACAATGAGTTCACGAGTTCGAGTCCTGGTAAACCAGAGCAGATGAGAATTTAATTTAGTCACTGCACTGAGAGGAGGAGTCGGGACATCAGCTGTGACCGCGGGACTGCGGGAGGGAGCTCTCAAATCGGCACAGTCTTGCAGAATCCGGGACGGTTGGGAGGTATGCTTTTGATATTTCTGCTGGCTTTCCTACTCTAATCTTATTTATATCCGTTGTGTCCTTGATAAAGACCCTAGTTGGTCGAAACGTTGGACTTTTTCTTGTCGGATCAAAATGAAACTTGATTTATTGCATCCAGAGCCTTTTGGTGTGGAGGTCTCTATCTTTATTTTTTTCTAAGTTATCTTCTCAAATCTCTCATTATAGTAGAAGTCTTCCATCCTATGTAAAAATTTACATAGTTGCCGCCTTGGAACCAACTTTCGCTTTCCAAAATCCTTTATAAAATGTGGAGCCCAAAACTGGATCACATATTCACTTTCTGTCCTTATAAGTGGTACAAAGGGGTAAAAAATATAATACACTTGGATTATTGAATTTTATCTCTGTTTTTATACATCCTAAAATCTATTGTGCTTTTGCAGCTGCTGCCTGACATTGAGTGCTGCTGTTTAGCTGATTTTTAACCAGAATACCATAGTTTTTCACCAAACATCCTATCTACAGCTCAGTTTTTTTTATCCTCTAGTCAGATATTTTCATTTGGTAACTCTTTCGAACATTTTATTTTTTCTTTGAAATTGCCAGGAATATATGCTGCCACCACCATCATCATCATCATCATCATCATCATTATTACCATTTTACTTTTTTATTATTTTTAACCAGTTGCACGATAGTATTATTATTAGATTTTTAAATATTTTTTTTTTAAACAATTGCAGATATTTATTATTTTTTCTACATTTGTATTTTTCATTATTATTAGAGATTATTATTATTATCAATAATAATAAATTGCAAAATATTATTATTAGATTTTTTTTATTATTTTTTATTTATTGCAATTTATTTTTTAAGGGAATTGCAAAATTTCATTACTATTATCATTTTGTTTTATAATTATTTTTTGTTTTTATTATTATTTTTTTAAACAATTGCAGAGTTGTATTATTACTATTTTTATTGTTTTTTTTATTTTAAAATTCTGTAATTGTTTTTTTTTTTTACACAATTGCAGAATTTTTGCTTGTTTTCTAATAAAAAATCCAATATACGGTTGCATCCATGGAAATGTAAAAAAAACTTTTGGCTCTTCGAAAGCAAACAAAAATCGCCACGTCATGAAGTCGAAAACCGGCTGCGTCGCTTAGGGGTTAACTTAATTTAGGCCATATTTATACCAATCTGTCGAAAGTCTAGATTATTCTTCAAGATGACCGAATGGCGACCCTGTCGTCTTGTATACACACAGGTTATTTCCCAGGTATTCTTTATCTGTACGCTCAGGTTTATGATGGAGGTCGTAGTTTGTCTTTTTTTTTTCTATTTTTGAAAAAAAAAAAATCTTGGCCAAGGGGATGAGGGTGTGTAAGAAAGAAGAACTGTAGAGCCGCAGCGCCGCCTGCTGGAGACAATGTTTGGCATCCTGGTAAAATTTGCTGTGTTGGCCCCATCAGCGAAAAAACAGCAGAAAAGGCAGAATAAACCCAATTTATTATGAGATTTATACATTTTTTTGTCACCTGTTTGTTGTTTCTTTCACCTGTTTTTCATTTGTGCCTTTTTCTTCTTTTAATTTCCACTTTTTTAAAGTCTATTTCATTTATTTTTTTGTCTTCTTTTGTTCATCATTCTAGGTGAGGTTTCCAGATATTTTCAACAGATTCGAGTGCGACTTTTTTAAAATAAATTTTAAAATAAATTGCATCACTTTTTGCCCAATTTCATTCTCGGATAGATTTTATGTACAGCTAAAAAAAAAATTAGCTGAAAATTAGCAGAATGTGCCACTTAAAAAAAAAAGCAGAAAGGGTTAAAAACAAAAATAAGGAACTTTTTTTTTTTATTTTGTGCAAAATGCATGAATCGCGTGCGCCATATATAAAGGGTTTGGTAGAAAAATAACAAAAAAATTAAAAGAAAAAGGGGACTTAATAAAACAGAAGTCACATGATGAAACGGGCCGCTAGGTTTTTGCCAGAATAATCGACTGTAAAAAATAAATATATATACAGTGGAACCTTGGTTTAAGAATAACTTGGTTTGAGAGCGTTTAGCAAGACAAGCAAAGTTTTTTACAAATTTGTAACTTGGTTTAAGAGCAATGCTTTGCAATAAGAGCAAATTCCCACCGCACACACTTCCGGGTCCGTCCTTTCACCGCGCTCTGACCCACTATGGAGGTAATTTTCTGCCCATATGTATTGTACACAGTATACCATTGTACAGTACAATATATACTATATAGCATGTCTACAAATTTGCATATGTGGATACAGTAACCTTTAATACCGTAGGTTTGTATAAATACTGTAAATATTTTTGGGTTGTGGAACGAAAATTCATATTTTTCATTAATTTAATTGCCGGACTATGTGTGTGTGTAAAGAAACATATATACCGCCCCGCGGCCTAGGCTGCGACCGCCGAGCCGCTCGGATCCGTGCTCGCACTGCGGGCGGTGGCTTGAGCCTCTCACGGACCCGGGGGTCACGTCGCTCTGCAAGGTGGTTTGGCGCTACGCACGGGGGAATGCGGGTGTTTGGTTTTGGGATGATTGTTCATGACGCACCCACGGGTTGTGGTGATGGTGGACACCACCGCTGCGGTGAAGGTACGGGGACACCCAGGAGCGGTGTAGTGGCGCAGCTAGGTGTTGACCCCTCCGTGGGTAGGGGATGTTGGTCCCAGGGCCCGGTTGTGCGAGGGCCGGGGTGCAGGGCGCAGGGTTGCGGTGTGGTGCCGGATGGCACTGGTGTACTCACGATTAAACCACACAGAGTCACTGGTAAACCAAATGGAGGGATGGACGGGGCCCGCAGCCGGCTGCAGCTTCCTAGTCGGGTTGGCAATGTCCACCTTTCTCCTGCACCTGTGTTTGTATTGTGACCACTGTGCCTGGGCACTGGTAGCCCGCTCCCTGGCATGTATGTGTCGTAGGAGCCCCTTTTGCCCGCAGGCGCTGGCCCTTGGATCTCTGGCCTCTGGCGGTGGCTACTATCCGGACGGGGTTGGGCTGTTGCCTTCAATCGGGACTTTGGTGGGAATGAACCCCTGAGGTCCAGACCACAATCAGTTAATTCGACTATGGTGGTGGCGTATAGCCTAGTTCGGGGTCTGAGTACCCTGCCTGGTGCTCCGGTATCCTGTTGGATCCCTGGTTCGGTTCCGGCGGGCCACTACCCTGTCCTGGTCCCTTACGGTTCCACCGGTCGTATTCCCGGTCTCCTGCAGGCGGCCACTGCCGTCTGCCTGCCTGACTCATCTGGTGTCCTAGGCTCCAGCCCAGGCCCCAAGCAGAACTGTACTCCACTACTCTCCACTCCACTATACTGAACTGGACTCCTTGTGTTTTTCCTGCCTCAGGCCAGCAGACTCCTCAGGGGAGTGTCTTTCTGTCTGACTCCGCCCACCTTGTGTGCCTGTCTGACTCTGAGGGAGGCAATCAGGTCTTTGTGGTTGACTGGTGGTGTATGTGGTGAGTGTAATGACCTGTGACCCCTGGGTTCCAGGGTGTCACACATATAATTCCATTATTTTAATGTCAAAAAAGCATGCGTTTTGTTAGTCCAAAACGCATTGTTTCTGCAGCAAAAAAGCAGGTAAAACGCTGGAATTTTGATGTTGGTTGCATTTTGCTACTTCTCATTGACTTCAATGTTAGCAAAACACTGCAGAAATGGCAAAAACAATTGACATGCTGCTTCTTTGAACGCATGGTTTTTGCCACAAATTATGCAAATTAAATGCAGCGTTTTAAAACGCAAAGTGCGGTCACGAAATCTTCATTTTGCATAGACTATTATGGAAAAACAAATCGCAGGCATTTTGGCATGAAAAAGCTGCAGCTCAAAACGCTGCGAAAACGCAAAGTGCGGACACAGCCTAAGAGTAACTTGGTTTAAGAGCACACTCCCGGAACCAATTATGTTCCTAATCCAAGGTTCCACTATATATATATACTAGAAGGTGGCCCGATTCTACGCATCGGGTATTCTAGAATTTACGTATTGTGTAGTTCATGTATGATTTTTGTTATATATATATATATATATATATATATATACAGTCAGGGCCAGAAATATTTGGACAGTGACACAAGTTTTGTTATTTTAGCTGTTTACAAAAACATGTTCAGAAATACAATTATATATATAATATGGGCTGAAAGTGCACACTCCCAGCTGCAATATGAGAGTTTTCACATCCAAATCGGAGAAAGGGTTTAGGAATCATAGCTCTGTAATGCATAGCCTCCTCTTTTTCAAGGGACCAAAAGTAATTGGACAAGGGACTCTTAAGGGCTGCAATTAACTCTGAAGGCGTCTCCCTCGTTAACCTGTAATCAATGAAGTAGTTAAAAGGTCTGGGGTTGATTACAGGTGTGTGGTTTTGCATTTGGAAGCTGTTGCTGTGACCAGACAACATGCGGTCTAAGGAACTCTCAATTGAGGTGAAGCAGAACATCCTGAGGCTGAAAAAAAAGAAAAAATCCATCAGAGAGATAGCAGACATGCTTGGAGTAGCAAAATCAACAGTCGGGTACATTCTGAGAAAAAAGGAATTGACTGGTGAGCTTGGGAACTCAAAACGGCCTGGGCGTCCACGGATGACAACAGTGGTGGATGATCGCCGCATACTTTCTTTGGTGAAGAAGAACCCGTTCACAACATCAACTGAAGTCCAGAACACTCTCAGTGAAGTAGGTGTATCTGTCTCTAAGTCAACAGTAAAGAGAAGACTCCATGAAAGTAAATACAAAGGGTTCACATCTAGATGCAAACCATTCATCAATTCCAAAAATAGACAGGCCAGAGTTACATTTGCTGAAAAACACCTCATGAAGCCAGCTCAGTTCTGGAAAAGTATTCTATGGACAGATGAGACCAAGATCAACCTGTACCAGAATGATGGGAAGAAAAAAGTCTGGAGAAGAAAGGGAACGGCACATGATCCAAGGCACACCACATCCTCTGTAAAACATGGTGGAGGCAACGTGATGGCATGGGCATGCATGGCTTTCAATGGCACTGGGTCACTTGTGTTTATTGATGACATAACAGCAGACAAGAGTAGCCGGATGAATTCTGAAGTGTACCGGGATATACTTTCAGCCCAGATTCAGCCAAATGCCGCAAAGTTGATCGGACGGCGCTTCATAGTACAGATGGACAATGACCCCAAGCATACAGCCAAAGCTACCCAGGAGTTCATGAGTGCAAAAAAGTGGAACATTCTGCAATGGCCAAGTCAATCACCAGATCTTAACCCAATTGAGCATGCATTTCACTTGTTCAAATCCAGACTTAAGACGGAAAGACCCACAAACAAGCAAGACCTGAAGGCTGCGGCTGTAAAGGCCTGGCAAAGCATTAAGAAGGAGGAAACCCAGCGTTTGGTGATGTCCATGGGTTCCAGACTTAAGGCAGTGATTGCCTCCAAAGGATTCGCAACAAAATATTGAAAATACAAATATTTTGTTTGGGTTTGGTTTATTTGTCCAATTACTTTTGACCTCCTAAAATGTGGAGTGTTTGTAAAGAAATGTGACAATTCCTACAATTTCTATCAGATATTTTTGTTCAAATCTTCAAATTAAACGTTACAATCTGCACTTGAATTCTGTTGTAGAGGTTTCATTTCAAATCCAATGTGGTGGCATGCAGAGCCCAACTCGCGAAAATTGTGTCACTGTCCAAAGATTTCTGGACCTAACTGTATATAGATGTTGTTGTGTGTAGTGACCACGTTTTTGTGTAGGGCGCTGTACATGTTCTAGGTGTTGTCTGGGTGTGGCGGGGGGTGAGAGCGGTGTTGTTTGTGTGTTGCGTTGTTTGTAGAGCGCTGTGTGTCTGTAGCGTTGTGTGTGTGTGTTGCGCGGTTTGTGTGGGCGTGGGTGCGTGTGTGTGTTTTGGGGGGAGGTATGTTTTGTGCAATGTGTGTGTGTTGCGCGGTATGTGCGTATATTTGTATATGCTGCGGTGTTTGTGTGTTGTGTGTGTGCGGCGTTGTCT